>NC_040039.1:45403177-45478732 GCF_003713205.1 Coffea eugenioides
GCATTAATAATTAGAAAGGCCCAATCCTAATTAACAAACACGCTACGAGGGTTTGTTTAAATTAGATCGTATGTTTCCCTGACATAAACCCAATTACGCCAGCTGCTACTGGGATAGAGGTAACGAACAATTACGGATTCAGTTATCCCTATTTAGCAAAATAGCCTATATGAATAATTAAATATTGCGCATCTATTCAATCATTCACACGAGTTATAACGGTTAAAAGCAGGAAACATATGAATACCAATAAATGGAGGAAGCAATTAAGATAAATTAGATCTCACAGAAATTGTTGAACCAAATCTTCAGTTGTCCCCTTGACTAGCAAAGTTTAATCACGCCTCATGAGAAAATCTCCCCGTTGGGGAATATTGTCGAATACCTGGCGTGTGTCAGAGGCCAGTCCAAAGAAAGAAAACTAGAACTAAGCTAAAAAACTAAACTAAAGCCCTAGATATCTTTTGCTTCTCTACGTTGTCCCCTTTTAAAGCAACAAAAGAAAGATGACTAAAAGCTATCTAGGTGGTCCCCACACATGTGGACAAAGCCTTCCAAGTACTCCTTGTTCCAAGTCTCTCTACGTTGCTTTCTTTGAAGCCCAAATGACCAAATGCCTTTCACTAGCTTGTGGTCCCCCACCAATTCAAGGGCCCAAGGATTGAAGTCTTTAGAAGTCTCCATATTTTTCACAAAGTCCCTCCTTTTTGGTAGTTTTCTGCTTCATTCCTGAAATTGATTCCAAATACCAAATATGAGTAAATATCAGCAATTAACACAATATTTGTCAGGGATAGAAGGGAAAATTAATAATAAAAATACTAACAAATTATACTCTATCAATTCCCCCCACACCTGAATCATGCTTGCCCTCAGCATGGGAACAGTAAACAGATACCGAAATTTGATAACGACTGTTGCTCTATCTACCATATTGCCAAGATATCAAGAAAAATATATATCAAGCATCATGATCAAGATCCAAGAAACATCACTCCGGTTAGCTTCTAAACCACAAGATCCTCTAATTTCATGTTAACTAATCTAAGAAGAAGGAATGACGCATAACATTTATCAGCAAATGGTCCAACTATTAACCATAATCTCAACATTAAATCCATAAATAGGCAAGCTGACTTTTATTATACACTAACGCAACTTTCTTTTTTTTCTTTTTTTTTTTACATTTTTCTACTTTTCTCTCTCTTTTTTTTTATTCTCTTTTTTTCAATAGTAACAAGACTTAGTCGCTAGCCATTAGAGCCTTTTGACGCGAACTCCAACATTGGCCAGATGAAGGAGTCCGGTTACTCAGCTTCTATCGCCACGTGACCACGTACTCATAAGAACTACTACCTTTTGACGCGAGAATCAACACTTTTAGGTGCAGATCCCCGGTTACTCAGTAGTAACTAATAGCGGAGTACAGTCAAGTTTATTCATAGCTAAAAATCACAAAAACTCAATATAACACAAGAACCAAAAGAAAACTTGCATCAGCTAGCCTCATTTTCAAACATGGAGAACTAAAGTTAATAACCGGACCAATTCACATGAAAATGCCAATAATCATTCCCTATGCCTAGGAAAGTTAACCAAAAATTATAAGAGTAAAACAATCATTGATATTCACCAAAGAGATGTTTTTGGATTTAACCACATTAACTTGGTACCCTTTTATTATTAAAACTTGGCAAAAGCAGAAATAGAGGCAACAATCCAACATCAAACTTGGCAGAGCTAGACAGATAAATGACAAAAAGTAAGCGAAAACTAGACAAATAACAAACTAAAAATAAAAGAGAAATATCTGAAAACTAAAAACTAGAAAAAGAAACTAGCACAGCTGCCCCCCCACACCTAGATCCTACATTGTCCTCAATGGAGGAAATAAAGCAATTAAAGTGAAAAGGACAACGAAACTTCCCTCTCGAGTGACTAAGGGGTTGGCGGGAACGGCGGAGGGGAACCGATGTGGTGAGACATCAATTCAACCAGCAAATGCAAAACTCTGTCCACCCAAAATCTCAACAAAGTCTCCAATAATGTGCTAAATCCAGCAATATCAGTTCAGGACTTTAGTAATAGCAGCGCAGTCACAAGCCCTTGGCAGTCAATCAGATCTCTAACCAAATAGAGTTAACAAGTACTCGCACCCTTACCATTGGTGCAAATCGCAATTCAAAATCAATGAGATTAGCAAAGCAGATCAGTAGTAAGCAATAACCCCAAGGTAATCTATCAACAAGAAAAATCTAAAACCTCTAAAGAAGAGCAACAGGGCGACTAGAATTCCATGAATAGAGCAAGTAGAGAACCGTAGGTGGAACCCAGCCACCGAAGTCAAAAACAAACCCATGGAAACAAATAAGTCCGCACAATGAGTCAAACAATTGCTACAAATGATCAGACCAAAATCACAGACACTGCTCCTCCAAACAGCTCAATATAAACCAACATCCAGAATCTCCTCAAAAACCCGAATAAAAACTTTACAATGCCAACAAGGAATGCAGTTGCCGAATTAAATCAACCAAAATTTCAACAAGCACAACACTGGCCGAGATTCTTCCCAAAATATCACAGACAATTGTTAACATTCCAGCCCACCCGAGAACTTCAACAATTCCCCCCAAAAGTTTGAACAAATGCCCCTCGGCACTGTGCTAGAGCACAATCAATTTCAACGAATGTGCTAATCAAAGAGGCTAAGAGCAGGGCAACTGTCAAACACCCAACAACCCAAAACAATTGAACTCAAATCCACAAAAAAAAATGCAATAAATATTCCCAAGAATTTGGCCGACCCGAAATAGCAAGTCAGAATATAGACAGTAGTAACATAGACACCATCTCCGCACTCTCAATTAGGTAGGCAACAACAGAGAATGAACAAATCCGGCGTAAAACAACACAGCCGCTAAACGATACCAATCAACACCAAAAATTTTTGAGATCGAGGTTGAAAGACCTCTACTGGCCGCCAAACAAAGAACTGGAGTGGTAGTGGCTGGCGCGGCGGCGGCCTGGTGGTGAGAGGCCCGCTAGAGAGGTAGAGTCGCGGGTGGAGAGCTCAGGCTGCTGAGCTGCGGCGACTAACCGCGGATGGCGGAGCTGCTGCTGGAGTCGCATGATTGGGTGCGGCGGGCAGTCAGCGCTGGTAGGAGCTGTGGAGTGGGTCTGGTGGTCGGCGGACAAGCTGGAGTGGATGCGGCGTGAGTCGTGGTGGCGTGCTGCTGGCGGCGAGCAGAGGTGGGAATTTCGTGCGGCAAGGGACAGAGGGCGTGGGCGGCGTAGTAAGATGCGAGCGCGAGCGGCGATGACGGTCAGTGGAGCGGCGTGCGAAGTGGGAGGAAGAAGAAGGCGGCGTCGGCTTGGGCTCGCTGCAGTGGCTGCTTGAGTCGCTCGACAGGGGAGCGGGGCGAGCAGCGGTGAGCCGGCTACGGCGCTGCTGGAGGCCGAGGTTGGCGGCGGACTGAGGAGCTGCGGAGGACAGGGGAGATGTGGGCTCAGCCGTGGGCTGCTGCGTCGCGAGCTTCGGGTGGCAGCGGCGAGCTGGGCTGCCTTTCGATGGTCGCGCGGTGGTCGTTTGCGAGGGTGAGAGTGACTTGCGGCGCGACGCTGGTCGCGCGAGGTGGTGGCGATGGAGAAAGCGGCGTGCGTAGGTGGAAGAAAAGAAAGAAGGGGCGAACAGGGGCAGCGGGAAGAAGAAAGAAAAGAGAAAGAAAGAAAAAGAAAAAGAAAGAAAAGAAAAAGAAGGAAAAAGAAAAGTTTTTTTTTTTTTTTTTAAGGAAAAATGAGCTACGTGAAAAGGGGAAAAAAATCTTTTTTTTTTTTTTTTTTGGCTTTTTCATTTTTGATTTTTTTTTTTTTAGGGAAAGACCCCACCTCTCTTTTTTTTTTTTTTTTTTTGGTGGAAAATTTTTTTCATATATCATCTCTTTTTTTTTTATTATTGGCAAAATTTATTTTTGAAATTCAAAAGTAGTGATTAACAGGAAATCAATAATCGTTCTTGAGTTTCTTTGAATACTTACCTTTCCCGCGAACGTGATGCGGGCACGTCAAGAGAGCAAGAGAGCTCCCAGAAGTTTCTGGTCGTGAGCTTCCTGCACATCACCACGCGGGCGCGTCATGAGGGCAAGAGAGCTCCCAGAAGTTTCTGATCGTGAGCTTCATGCACGTCACCACGCGGGCGCGTCATGACTGAAGGGCACCTATAAATCAGCAAAAACGAAAACTGAAACCCAAAATCAGTCGAATTCAAGGAGAGCACATCTAAACTACCACACGAAAATGAACAAACAATTAAAAGGAACAATTGGGTTGCCTCCCAAGGAGCGCCTTTCTTTAATGTCTTTGGCTAGACATTATCATGTTTTGCTCATGGAGGATAAAATCTTGTGGCTCGTCTTACTGCTTCATCCTCTATATAGTCCTGATAACCCTCGTAAATAGAATAATCCTTGAGCATACGAGTTACGGGCTTCCATGGACTAGTGAATGGCGCCAAACGAGTCGATGATAATTTGCATTCTCCATTCACTCCTCCCTCACTTGCAGTTATTGGTTCAAGATATCTTGCCATCGCCACTCTTAATTTATTCCTGTCATGAAATCCAAAATTGTCTGGTATAATAAAGTCAATTTCGTTAACAGGAATTGAAGAGTAAGAGTCAGGAGAATATTGATGAAGGAGTGGAGGAGATGTCACCGCATTTGGAGATTGTTCATTGGATTATTTCACTTGAATGGGTTGTGGTTGGGGTTCCATTTCTTCCTTTTTGGCTTCTTTTTCAACTGCATCTGTAGATTTCTCATTTTGACACTCTTGCATCTCCTCATCACTAGTCAAGCAAATTGCACTCTCATTTTCTTCTAGATCAACAATGGTTTCCGAGGGCAATTCTTCCATTTGAGAAGCCAATCGATTCATTCTAGATGTCAATAGACACAGTTGATCTGCCAGATAACTCATTGCATCATTCATCATCTCATTCCTCATTTGTGTCTCCTGTTGGAATCGGTATGTATTAATAAATAATTCACTCAATTCCTGAAGAGACATACCTGACATGGACGATGGTTGTTGAGACTCTTGCTGTTGAAAATCCATTGGCCCGGTCGCATAATCAAAATTGGAATTATCTCACCATCCTTGATCATACCCGTTTGAATAAGGGTCATACTGCGTTTGATATTGGGGTGAAAAATCTCCAAAAGTATCAATTGGAGCGCTTAGATTATCTTGAAATGCGGGGCATGTGTCAGTTGAATAACCTGAATCAAAATAAGTTCCACAATTTGCAACAGCCCATTGATCATTAGGAAAAACATGAGTCTCATAACCCCATTCAGGAACAAAGTCCAGTCTATCATCAAAATATGGAATGTTAGCAGCCATAAAAAAATAAAAACAAAAAAAATAAGAGAAAAATAAATTAAAAAAAATGAAAACAAGATAAACTCAAAAAGAAACAAATTAATCTGGCACCAGTCCTCGGCAACGGCGCCAAAAATTGAAAGGGTGTCGAAGCCTGTGCAATAATAAAACCTGCTCAAACTAAAGGTAATTTCTGTAGATAGTGGTAAGTAGGGTCGAATCCACAGGGACTGGGAGTAACTGTTTCTTTTCAAGTTCACAGTAACAAAGGGGGTGTTTTTATGCAGAAGGTGACAATCAAAGAAATTCAACTAAAATCTAAGAAACTACTAAAAATTAAATAACAAAATACTAAAATCAAATGAGTGATAATTAAGGATCTAGCCAAGGAATAACTTCAGCAATGGTTCACCTAATTGATCATCGATGCAAAGCCAATTCCAATTATTTATCAATAAATAGGTTATAACTACCAAACAAGCGATGACAGTCAACTCCTCCTTACTGTGTCGGTGATCAAGGTACGCCTGTTAATCACTGCTCTAATTGAGAAATAATCCTAGGTACGCCCGTAGAATTTAATTCCCCAATTGCCTTACGTATTAGAGGAGCCCTATTCTAACCAAACAACACACTACCAGGGTTATTTTAGATTAGCCCGCGTATTCCCCTGACACAAATCTAATCATGCCAGTTGTCACTATTTTAGAGCAATTAAACAATTACGGATTTAACACCCTAATTGACAATAGATTACCAAATCAATTAATTATCCGGATCCAAGACAATCAATTAATCAAATAATCATAAGCACTGGAACCAAGGAATATGCGAATACCAATAAATAAAAGAAAAAGATAAAATTAAATCGATCTCACAATTTTAGGTGACTCAAAGCATCCGTTGTCCCTTGGCTAGAGTGGGGAGATTAGTTCATGTTTGATGAACAAAGCCCACAGGAAGTTAGAGAGAAAATCGCAGCCATCAATTGGTAAATGGATGAACTCAATTCGATGGAATACTGACCAAAAGAAAAGCTACAGGAAGTGCTTGAGTCCTTTTTTATTGTTTCTCCTAACATACGAGGAGAAGAAAGCTACTAACGAGAAGCCAAAAAGGAAAAATCCAAAGCTGCACTAAAAGATGAAAAACTAAGAAGCAAAGCTAGTACTAGTTTCCTGCCCTCAATTCTTTCTTTCGTGTGCGGCGGCTCTCTCTCCGGAGAGGAAGAAGACTCGATAGCCCCAAGAAGACTTCGGCCTCCTCCTTTTAATGTTGTCTTCGGGCCAATTACCAAGAAGGGTTGTGGTTTGATATTCCAAAAATGTCCCTAGATGCCTGCTACTTGAACTCTTTCTTGATAATTGTCAAATTGGCCTTGATTGTGATATTTTTGTTCTACTCCCTGAAATAAATGTAAATTACGAAAAGTGAGTAGAATCTAATAATTAATTCACATCAGGTCAAGTAATAGGGGAAATTAATAATAAAATAAATGATAAAATTGCAACCTATCACACAGTTCCATCTAGGTTACGGTGCAGCAATTGCCAGTTGAATCATAGGCAAATTTATGATATCGATTGTTATGAAAAAGAAGTCAGAATCGGCATTGAAATTCATTCTTGGTTGTTTCTAGCAGAAAAAAGAAGAATGAGAAAATATTTTGGACCCACATTATAGCACATTTATGTCGAGTAACTACATAGTAGTGCTAGCCAAAAAAAATCAAATGAAGATTTAAAACACTACGTTAACTGTTTTGTCTTTTATTCTCCCGTTATTCTGTTCTCTTAAATTGATATTTCAACAATCATTATAACATTTTAAACGATAATAACAATATATTCATATATATATATATATATATATATATATATAAATAGGTAATCATATTTTTTACACATTTCCTCAGAGTTGCATTATGCAAAAGGTCAAACCACAATATTCTAAAAGTTTTGGTCTTAAAAGTCATTCTCCTTTTATTTGACTAATTCTTCCTGCCGGCCTACTTCTCTTCGGCCTAAAATTGCTCCCCACTTGTTCGTATTCTTCTTGTGTTCTATTCCGCGACATTTTCCATTTCCTACATTGTTAAACCGTGGAACGAATTGCAAGCCTACAACGTTGAAGGCAAATTAAACAAAGAGCCCTTAAACAACTTCATTTTAGATGTAAGAGAAATATATCAAACTTCATAACTTCGCAGCAAATTAAACAAAGAGCCCATAAACGGCCATTGATAACAAGATTTCTTGTTTTACGGTTTCTTCAAGATCAACTGAGCCCCATACTGGGGTTGAAGAGTGAGCACAACTTGAGGAGCATGTGCATAACTCGGCGAAAGCTCCCAAGAAAAGCGCCGTAAGATCAAAGCCAGCGCCATCTTTGCTTCCAGCATAGCAAAATTTTGCCCAATGCAAGTTCGAGGTCCCCAACCAAATGGAAAGAACGAGAGATTGCCTTTTGTAGCCTTTGAAACTCCCTCACTGAATCTTTCTGGATTAAATTCCTTCGCATCATCACCCCACAAGTCTTTGTCCTGCTGCAGCAAGATTGGGGCCACAAAGATGAACATTCCTTCGGGCAGTGATAGTTCGCCTAATTTAGTTTCTTCGGGAATCATTCGAAAAAGATTTGCTGCCGGTGGATATAGCCTTAGAACCTCGTTAAGGATCATGGTAACCTTTAGAAAAATAAACGTAAACAGAAGAATGATTAGTGGAGATTGGATCAACTATCAAAAAAGTGCTAAGATGGGAACATAATTTTGCAAGTTATACTTACAATTTTGAGGTGATTTAATTTACTAATATCAGGTTCATTGTTGTCAAAAACCTGTAGAACCTCATCCCTGGCACGAGCCTGCCAATCAAAATGTTGACTCAATAAAATTAATGTCCAGGCGAGCAATCCTGAGGTTGTCTCTTGTCCAGCCAAATAGAATAGCTTGCACTCCTCGATGACTTCTTCAAGGCTCATGCCGTTCTTATTTCCATGTTGTCGGATCTCATTCAAATTGGATTCCAATAAAATACCCAACAAGTCATCACTTGTAGCTTCACCTGTTTGAATTTCCTTCAGCCTTTCGTTGATAATGCCCATAACTAATGAGTTTACTTCCTTGAAAATCTTCTGCATTCTTTTGTTCCTTTTTGTTGGCACAAAACTGAATGCAAAATAGCAATAACCAAATAAGCTAAATGATACAATTACAAACTAGAAATTGAAAGACAGTAACGTACCTCCACCCTGGAAGGTATATGGATTGCATAACATGCTCAAAATACAAAGCCTGTTCTCTTTGGAGTTCAAAAATCCTTCGCCCTTTTTCATAGTTGCTACCAAAAGCTGTTCTTGAAATTACATCACTAGTAAATGTTTGAACATAAGGCCACACATCTAATTCAAAAGATCCTTCTGCTGGGGCAAGGTTCTCCCATTTGCTTAACATCTCATTACAACTCAGATAAAATGCTGGCACCATGTACTAGATGTGAAGGAGAATCAAAAGCGTAAGTCTTCCAGCTTTTATGTTCTTTGTGGAGGCCAATTGTGGATTTGTCCACCTCGGCACCGTCTTGGGTACCAGGACTTCAACCTTAAGACCCTTGTACACAAGGACCAGGGTTCGAATCCTGGGGAGGCCCCCTCCAAGCACCACCAGGGAGTCCAGGCCTCCCTGCTCTCCAAGACCGGTGCCGAGCAATGGACAAATCCACAATTGGCCTCCACCAAAAAAGGTAACTCAATGGGACCAGGACTTCAACCTATAAGACCCTTGTACACAAGACCAGGGTTCGAATCATGGGGAGGCCCCCCTCCAAGCACCACCAGGGAGTCCAGGCTCCCCTGCTCCCCAAGACCGGTGCCGAGGTGGACAATCCACAATTGGCCTCCACAAAATTCAACCTTAAGAACCCTTGTACCACAAGGACCAGGGTTCGAATCTGGGAGGCCCCCTCCAAGCAAACCACCAGGGAGTCCAGGGCCAATGGGTACCAGGACTCCTGGGGGAGCGCCTTTTTGTGTCCACCTCGGCACCGTCTTGGGGAGCAGGGGAGCATGGACTCCCTGGTGGTGCTTGGAGGGGGCCTCCCCAGGAATTCGAACCCTGGTCCTTGTGTTACAAGGGTCTTAAGGTTGAAGTCCTGGTACCCATTGGGCCCCCTCCAAGCACCACCAGGGAGTCCAGGCTCCCCTGCTCCCCAAGACGGTGCCGAGGTGGACAAATCCACAATTGGCCTCCACATTCTTCATTAATCAAAAAGTAAGAATGGAAATATTATTCAGTGAAATTTTAAAATTGGAAAGGCTGCATTTGGTTCTTTATCTGGACTAGATTGGAACCATAACTACATTTATATGATGCAATACCAAACACTAGCCAGTTCCATGTCTGATAAATAACAAGAAACGGCCAAAAGCATGTAAGATATTGAAACAGCACCAAATTTCAGGAGAAAAAGCTAGAAACAACCTTCAATTTCTCTACATGAAAAGCAGGATTCAATAATCTTCTGTGTTTGGCCCATTTTTCTGTATCCAGGCTAGCAAGTCCTAGTGCTAGAAGTTTACTGATTGGATTTGCCCGAGGCTTCTGATAAGTAAAATTTTTTGTGAAGACCTCCTTCACTTGTTCAGGATCCAAGATAACCATTGCCGGCCTTGGTCCAAGCCAAAAAAAGCTATTTTTACCTACAAAATAATTTTTGATAAGCAACTTATCCACTCTAAAATAAAAAGATTGGGTCAACCATATATGAAATGCATGATTGCTGAAAAACACAGCAAACCAAATAGTCTTCAGGCAAATTTGGAGAACAAACCTTTATGTTGCATTGTTTCATTGATGAAGGGCACGATTCTGGGAAAGATATCATCTGTTAAAGAAATTGGTTTGGACTTAGCCTCCTCAAGCATCCTTCCTATGTCTCTGGTGTCTCCAAACAAGAACCTGTAAGAGTTTCCCTGTAGACCTTGCCGCCTGAGGCTTTTCTCCATCTTCTTTGGTGTGATCCAAGCCCAATTCAAGAATCTCCATGCCCCGATGAGAAGGACTATAACTGACGAAACTCCAATCAAGCTATAGAAAAAGTCCATTTTCTCTGATGCGCTTCCACTCCTTCAGTCAAACTTTCTGCTGGCAGGGGGAACTTGCGAAGCGGTTAGTTATTAAGGAGGGAGAACCTCAACTTTGGGACTCATAATTCTGAAATCTATGCATATCCATTTGTAAAATCAGCAAAGACAAAGTAGCTTGATGGTATGTTCTATGTTTACGGCATCTGCTAAAATGGAGATGCTCTGAGACTTCAACACTCACCTATAAAGGACATTTGAGCCTTTAATATTCTTGTTTATGGTAAAATGATTTTTCTACTCGTTCACTTAAATTACACTTAATTTACTATATGAACACACATAATACAATTATTATATCTTCTGTATTTAAACGCTTTCCTAGTAACTATACTTTTTTTTTAAAAAAAAAAATTAGCACTCTTGAGGCCCCCCTAACAGAGGTGACGATAAAGGAGAACAAATCAACAAAGCTCGATTATCCTGCAAGCCTCGCAAATCATCATCAGAAGTCTTTTTCTATCTGCCTTCTAGAAAAAGTGTCAGTTCAATAAATAGAACTTGAGAATTTGACTTTTGAATTACCGTAAAAAAAAAAGGATGAAGTAGAAGACTATAACCGGCTAACTCTACATATAAATGCCTATTGTTAGAATAGCTACTCTTTGAACAGTCATCCATGGCTATTATTAATGTGCTAATTTGTAATAACAATTTGCACCCCTCAGCTATTATTAATTAGTGATCTGAACCATAAACAATTAATTGTAGCACTGTTGAACAAAAAAGTAATTGTAGCACTAGAGTCCATTATGTTTTTGCTGAAATCTATTTTTTTTTTAAAAAAAACATTTTGTGGCTACAGTCAAATGAAAAGATTTTAGTACCCTAATGTAATAGATGCAGATTAGGAGTATCAAGTCTTTTTCATTTAAAAATAGCAAGGGAAATTCAAGGGTTTGCAAATTAGCTAAACAAAGTGCTGCAAATTGATACCACAAGTGATAGGGTGTTAATTGTTGGTTATTTTATTGTTAATTTCCCCCTTTATCCTTACCAAATATTGTTTTAATTATTAATATTTACTTATATTTGGTATTGGACTCAATTTCAGGGAATGGAGCAGAAAACTACAAAAATGAGGGACTTTTTGGAGATAATTGAGATTTCAAACAACCGGGCTCACATGGTGCTACAAAGAGATTGCATTTCCTTTGCTGATTAGGAGATTGGAGTCCTACAAGTAATAGGAAACAAAACAAGAAGGAAAGCCTCGATTGGTGCAGGAAGCTTTGGGAGGATTTTTGCTCTCAATTGTGCGGGGACCACGGAGAAAAGAAAGGCATTAGTCTATTATTTAGGAAGAAACGTACAGAGGCTAGGAAGTCCTACTATCAATAGGAAACAAGAAGGAATTCGGAGGGTCCCATCTTTTGGATTCTTTTCTCTTCTTATTAGGTTAGAAGACTAGTCACGGGGGATAGATGGAATTAGAGGCTGAATAGCCGCAGGACTGAGTTTTTTACTTTCGACAGTATCATGTTGGGAATTTCCTCAACAATGAAGAACTGAATTCTTATTTTCTAGTCAAGGGGACAATTGACGATTTGGTTCGACAATTACTGTGAGATCGAATCTGTTTTAATTATTTTCTTCATTTATTGGTATTTATATGTTTCTTGATTTTAATTGCTATGGCCTTGTGTATGATTGATTAGTGCGCAATAATTAATTATTCATATAGGTTATTTTTGCTAAATAGGGGTAATTGAATCCGTAATTATTCGTTATCTCTACCTCAGTAGCAACTGGCGTAATTGGGTTTATGTCAGGGGAGCATATGATCTAGTTTAAACAAACCCTCGTAGCGTGTTTGTTGGTTAGGATTGGGCCTTTCTAATTATTAATGCAATCTAGGAATTAAATCCTACGGTCGTACCTAGGGTTATTTTTGGGTTAGAGAAATAGCTAACGGTCGTACCTTAGCTATCGAGAAATTAAGGAAGGGTTGGTTGTTTATCGCGTGCATGACAACTATAACTAATCTATTACTAAATGTTGGAATTATTTCTGCATCAATGATCAGTGCATGAACCATTTCTGAAGTGTACCCTTGGCTAGAGTTTTCCCTTAATTATTTCTCTTAATCAATTATTTTCTGCAGTTAATTTATTTAGTTAGCATTTAATCCAAAACCCCCCATACTTTGGACTCTAGAAGAAACGAATTATCCCCAGTCCCTGTGGATTCGACCCTACTCACCGCTATATACAAAATCTGTATTTTTCTCGAGTAGGTATTTATTATTGCACAGGTTCGGCACCTGTCAATTTTTGGCGCCGTTGCCGGGGACTGGTGCCAGATTAATTTGTTTCTTTTTGAGTTCATCTTGTTTTTATTTTTATTTATTTATTTTTCTCTTTTTTTTTATATAGTTTATGGCTTCTAACACTCCGTATTTTGGTGATAGACTGGATTTTGTTTCCAGGGAAGGCAATGAGGCTGTTTTTTTGCTAAGTTTGCATATTCAGAGGCACTAAACTCTATTAGAGAAAGAATGGCTGCTGCAACCTGTAAAATTTGTTATGCCAGGGATCATTCAACCGGTATGTGCCCCGAATATCAAGATAATCTGAGTGTCCCACTCAATAATTATGGAGATTTTTCACCCTGGTCTCAAACGTGGTATAACCCTAATCCAAACGGGTATGATCAAGGATGGTGGGATAACTCCAGTTATAATTATACAACAGGGCCAATGAATTTTCAGCAGTATGAGTCTCAAGAATCATCATCTATGTCAGGTATGTCTCTTGAAGAAATAGTTGAATCAATAGCTACTAATACATATCAATTCCAACAGGAGACACAAATGAGAAATGGGATGATGAAGGATGCAATGAGTAATCTGGAAGATCAAATATGTCTATTGACATCCAGAATAAATCGATTGGCTTCTCAAATTGAAGAATTGCCCTCGAAAACCATTGTTGATTTTGAAGAAAATGAGAGTGCAATTTGCTTGACTAGTGATGAGGAGATGCAAGAGTGTCAAAATGAGAGATCTACAGATGCAGTTGAAAAAGAAGCCGAAAAGGAAGAAATGGAACCCCAACCGCAACCCATTCAAGTGAAAGAATCCAGTGAAGAATCATCAAATGTGGTGACACCACCTCCATTCCCTAACCCGCATTTTCTTAACTCTTACTCTATGATTTCTGTTAATGAGATTGATTTTGTTATACCGGAAGTTTTTGAGTCTCATGGCAGAAATAAGTTAAGAGTAGCTATGGTCAAATATCTTGAACCGTTGAGTGCTCTTGATGGAGGAGTGGATGAAGAATTGAGATCACTGCTTGATTATTTGGCGCCATCACTTAGTCCATGGAAGACCGTAGCTCGTATGCTCAAGGATTACTCTATTTACGAGGGCTATCAGGACTATATAGAGGATGAAACACTGAAACGAGTCACAAGATTTTATCCTCTCTGAGCAAACATGATAATGTCTAGCCAAAGACGTTAAAGAAAGGCGCTTTTTGGGAGGCAACCCAAATATTGATTTTATTGTTTTTTGTTGTTAAATTCTTTAATTATGTCGTTTCTTATTTAGATTGTGGTCGATTTTAATGTTTTCCTCCACTGTGGTCAGGACAGCAACCTTGGCGTGCCCATGCGGTGTTTGTAACTCCTAAGGTCAGTGGACATTTACCAATCTTGGCGTGCCCACGCCATGTTTGATGACCCAAAAGCTAAGGAAAAAAAAATTTATTATTTATTTATTTATTATTATTATTATTTCTAAAAAAAAAACAAAAAGGAAATAAAGTATTTTAGCAATTACAATTTTCGAAATTTGAATTCAAAAAGGAAAAAAAAACAAAAATCCACAAAAACTATTTTTTCTTTTCTTTTTCTCCTTTCTTTCTCTTTTCTTCTCTCTTCTTTCTTTCTTTTTTTTCCTTTTCTTTCTTTCTTCCTTCTGCCCCCGCTGCTTTCCTTTTTTCCCTTTTTCCTTCGTTTCTTCCTCCATTGCCGCTGCCGAACCCAGCTTCCCAGCACGACCACCACCTCGCAGCTCTATCGCGCGCCAGCCCGCCGCCAACCGCCGCTGCTCCGCTTCTCCCACCCGCTACCAGCTCGCGGCCAAGCTCCTCTACCGCGCCTCCAGGCCGTCGCCCTGCTCCGTGAGCTCCACCGCACACACCCCTCCCTCTCCAGCTCCACTTCACCCATAAACCACGGCCGCACTCTTCTCACCTAGCCTCCTACCACCATCGCAAGCTCCACCCCAGCTTACCGCCACCACCTCCCTCTGCTCTCTCTCCACTTCACACCAGATCACGGCCAATAGCTCCTCCTCGCAGCCCCTAGCTCCTCCACTATAGCGACTCCGTGCGCTCCGCCGCTGCCCCACTGCTCCACCACCCATGGCCATCTGCTTGGTGTCTCTGGCATGCAGCAGAGGTACTTGTTTTTCCCAATTTATTGGCTAATTTTCTAAGGTAAATTACTTATATTTGGGGTACTATTTCTGGAATAGATCTCTAGAGTGAATTGGACACAGGCTTTGGGTTCTATGTTGAACTTTGGTTTTCGGGTCCCTGCTAAATTATTTTACTGAATTCTTGATGCCCCATGACTGTTGATTTAAGTTGCTAAATTATTCGGGCCTCTGCTGAATTGTAGTTGGCAGAGTTGTGCATTTATTTGTTCAGTCCAGCAACTATAATACTTAGTGCATTGATTGCTGATTCATGGCCGTAGTTACTATCCCAATTCATTCATTTGGGATTTCTTTTAGCCCTTGAGATTGATATTTTCTAGACCCTCTGATAGCTATTTTATTTGGAAGTTATCGGGGGTTGACTTTGGGGGTTTGCTGCTTTTGTTGGGCGTTTGTTGCGATTTTGGGTTGGGCATTTAGTTGCTGTTTCTGTGCACCATCGGTTGCGATTTCTAAGAGGTTCTTATGGCTGATTTAATTTTGCTCTGATTCCATTTTTGTTGTGCACCATTGACTATTGGGCTTTTGTGCTTAAAGTGTTGCTCCTGCTAGATCTCCGAACTATTGCTGGAGTTACCATTTTCTTGGGTCAATTGCTGCTTTCGGCAGGTTGAATTGGGGAATTGACTGTCCAATTGGAGGCAGCTGTTACCATTTTGGGACCAATTGTGTCTATTTTGCTGTGATTTGTGTCTAATTGTGGGTAATTTGCTTGTTAAATTGGGAGGTGCCTATAACGCGCTTAAATTTGCTTATTGTTTAGGAGCATTTTAGTTTCCTTTACTAAGCTATTTGGAGCACTTGTTGCATGATTGGACTGCCTTGATTCTGAATTTGACTACATTTGGACCACAGGGGCTCATTGATTGCATTTGTTATTAGTGTTGAGGTATTCGTATAACCTGTGGGTGATTGAATTGTGCCTATTGTTCATTGGGTTGGTTTTAAACAAAAAATTGTTATTACTTTGAAATTCCTGTTTCCATTATCTGTTGGCAATTGTAGTCCCTTGTGATTAGAGTGACATCTAGAGATCATGGTAAGACCAAGATCCGCTTCTAGGTTTAGGACACCTAGACACTCGCAGCCTCCTCCTACCCCAAGGGCTGACGAATGGCACCAGCTCCAGATGCGAGTTGAGCGACTAGCGACTCGGATGACCCACATTGACGTCAACCTGCATCACATACGCAGAATTTGGCAGCATTTATGCCCCATGCAGGCCTTGACCTCAATTTCCACCTGAACTGCCCCTGTTTTGATGACTTCAGGGAAGTACCGTTGCCCCTCTCCTTCCTTCTACTTTTACATTATCACATTGAGGGCAATGTGTGATTTAGGTGTGGGGGGGAGATCAGTTGGGGTGCTAGTATTTTTGTTTTTAGTTTCTAGGGGCTTTTCCTTTATTTTTAGTTAGTTTTTGCCTATCTTTCATTTATTTTCTTTTCTTTTTCTTTCTAGTGGTCAGTCCTTAAATGAATACCAAGTTTTGATGCTGGATTGTTGTCTCTAATTATGTTATTGCCAAGTTTTAGTAATAAAAATGTATCAAGTTGATGTGGTTGAGTTCAGGAACATCTCTTTGGTGAATATCAATAATTGCTTAACTTTTTCAATTTTTGGTTAACTTTTCTAGGCATAGGGAATGATTGTTGGCATTCTTCATGTGAATTGGTCCAGTTATTAATTTTAGTTCTCCATATTTGGAAATTTGAGGCTGGCTGCTGTTATTTTGTGTCATTTTTAGTTATTGTGCTATATGGTTGTAAATAAGAGTTGACTGTACTCCGCTAGTGGTTACTACTGAGTAACCAGGGATCTTCACCTAAAGTGTTGATTTTCGCATCAAAAGGTAGTAGTTGCTATGAGTGCGTGGTCCCGTAGCGATTGGAGCTGAGTAACCGGGCTCCTCCATCTGGCAAATGTTGGAGTTCGCGTCAAAAGGCTCTAAGGGCTATAGACTGAGTCTTTTGTTAATTAAAAAAAAGAAAAAAAAAAAAAAAAAGTAAAGTAAAGATTGTGTTAGTATGTGAATAAGTCAGCTTGCCGGTTTGTGATCTTAATGTCGAGATTTTAGTTAATAGTTGGACCATTTGCTGATAAATGTGAGCAACCATTCCTTTTTCTTAGATCAGTTTGCCTTAAATTGGAGGAGTTGGTGGTTAGGAAGCTAACTGGGGTGATTTGTCTTTGATCTTGACCTGTGATGCTTGATATATGTTTTTCTTGGTACCTTGGCAATACGGCAGTTGGAGCAATGCCCATTTTTAAATATTGGTGTTATTTGTCGTCCCCATGCTTGAGGGCAAGCATGATTTAGGTGTGGAGGGAATTGATAGGGTGTTAATTGTTGGTTATTTTATTATTAATTTCCCCCTTTATCCTCGCCAAATATTGTTTTAATTGTTAATATTTACTTATATTTGGTATTGGACTCAATTTCAGGGAATGGAGCAGAAAACTACAAAAATGAGGAACTTTTTGGAGATAATTGAGATTTCAAACAACCGGGCTCACATGGTGCTACAAAGAGATTGCATTTCCTTTGCTGATTAGGAGATTGAAGTCCTACAAGTAATAGGAAACAAAACAAAAAAGGAAAGCCTCGGTTGGTGCAGGAAGCTTTGGGATGACTTTTGCTCTCAATTGTGCGGGGACCATGGAGAAAAGAAAGGATTAGTCTATTATTTAGGAAGAAACGTACAGAGGCTAGGAAGTCCTACTATCAATAGGAAACAAGAAGGAATTCGGAGGGTCCCATCTTTTGGATTCTTTTCTCTTCTTATTAGGTTAGAAGACTAGTCACGGGGGATGGATGGAATTAGAGGCTGAATAGCCGCAGGACTGAGTTTTTTTACTTTCGACAGTATCATGTTGGGAATTTCCTCAACAATGAAGAACTGAATTCTTATTTTTCTAGTCAATGGGACAATTGACGATTTGGTTCGATAATTACTGTGAGATCGAATCTGTTTTAATTATTTTCTTCATTTATTGGTATTTATATGTTTCTTGATTTTAATTGCTATGGCCTTGTGTTTGATTGATTAGTGCACAATAATTAATTATTCATATAGGCTATTTTTGCTAAATAGGGGTAATTGAATCCGTAATTGTTCGTTATCTCTACCTCAGTAGCAACTGGCGTAATTGGGTTTACGTCAGGGGAGCATATGATCTAGCTTAAACAAACCCTCGTAGCGTGTTTGTTGGTTAGGATTGGGCCTTTCTAATTATTAATGCAATCTAGAAATTAAATCCTACGGTCGTACCTAGGGTTATTTTTGGGTTAGAGAAATAGCTAACGGTCGTACCTTAGCTATCGAGAAATTAAGGAAGGGTTGGTTGTTTATCGCGTGCATGACAACTATAACTAATCTATTACTAAATGTTGGAATTATTTCTGCATCAATGATCAGTGCATGAACCATTTCTGAAGTGTACCCTTGGCTAGAGTTTCCCCTTAATTATTTCTCTTAATCAATTATTTTCTGCAGTTAATTTATTTAGTTAGCATTTAATCCAAAACCCCCCATACTTTGGACTCTAGAAGAAACGAATTATCCCCAGTCCCTGTGGATTCGACCCTACTCACCGCTATATACAAAATCTGTATTTTTCTTGAGTAGGTAATTATTATTGCACAGGTTCGGCACCTGTCAACAAGGTATAGAAGTCCTAAAACTGATAATTGAAGATGGTTTAGGGGAAAATGTTGCAATAAGCTCTGGATGTAATTTTAAATACTTGAGCATGAGAAGGTCGCATGTAGAACTATATCTAAGGACCAAGAAATTTGATGCGAAAAATGGCGAATTTTTTTGTTACAGTCTTGACTCTCAATGGTTTGGAAACAAAAAGATCAATGTGAAATTTGTTTTTGATCAACTGCATCCTCTAATGCAGTTCATTAATAAACATAATAAGAATCCCAGAACATTAACATTTGTCCTTTTTAACCTATTAACATTAATACTTTGCAAAATAGCAATAACTCCAAAATCTTCTTGTAATTGCACCAAAAGTTTATTAAACCTTACAGAAGCAGCGACCCAAAAGGCTAGCATGATAAGCAACATGTAGCAATTACAGAAGTTCAGTCACATAATCAATAGCACGCATATATAGTTCAAGTCCTGGATTCGCTGGCGTTCATGAAGCAGATGATTCAGATAACAGGTTTATACTACAGTTTCTTCATAATCAACTGAGCACCATACTGAGGTTGAAGAAGGGTAAGAAACAAGTATGGGGCATGCGTATACAATGGAGAAAGCTCAAAGGAAAAGCGCTGTAAAATTAAAGCTAATGCCATTTTTGCTTCAAGCAGAGCAAAGTTTTGCCCAATGCATATCCGAGGTCCCCCACCAAATGGCAGAAAACAGGGCTGGCCCTTAGTAGCCTTTGCAACTCCCTCGCTAAATCTCTCTGGGTTGAATTCCTTTGCATCATCACCCCATAAACTTGGATCATGATGTAGCAAGATTGAAGGCATCAAGACAAACATTCCAGCAGGTAGAGATAGTTCCCCTAATTTAGTGTCTTCGTTAACCCTCCGGGAAATCATAACTCCTGGTGTATATAGTCTTAGAACCTCATTAAGGATCATAGTCACCTGTAAAAGAAGAATTACAAACCGATGCTTAAATGGAGTGCGAACTTCGTTCCAAGAGAAGAAAATTGTAAGATAAGTATCCAGACAATGTCAAGTGTCAACTAATAGCTGTTGCCTACTAGAAAGCAGAAACATTACACTAAACTCGGATATTGTTGTGCTTCAGGTAATGGCAAAAGTAAAACATGTCCTGAGTGAATGGAATGTTAGGCTATGATATTCTTTATGAAGTCTTCTGGATCCGAACCCACGAAACTAATTATTCTTCCAAAAGAGAACCTAAAAAACAAGTCTGAAATGTGGCTGACATTCATGATATTCGAGTCTAGTCACTGCAGATTTGTGATACAAAACTGAAATTCTTGAATAATATCAAACTATTCTGTCATCAAAGCTTGTCCTCTTGATAAATTGAAGCTACTTACAATTTTTAGCCGATTTAACTCTTCAAAATCTGGTATATTGTTGCCAAAGACCTGAAGAACCTCATCTCTAGCACGAGCTTGCCAGTCTGAATGCTTGCTCAACAAGATTAGTGTCCACACAAGCAAGATTGCAGTTGTCTCATGTCCAGCAAAATAGAATAGCTTGCACTCTTGAATGACCTCTTCAGAAGTCATCCCAAACCTTTCATTCCCATGTTCTTGGATCTCCTTGAAGTTGGATTCTAGAAGTAAACCCAACAAGTCACTATGAGTAGCTTCCCCTTCTTGCATTGCTCTCACTCTTTGGTTAATGATGCCCAGTATCAATGATCGCACGTCCTTGAAAATTTTCTTCATTTTTTTGTTTCTTTTTGTAGGTAAAAATCTATATGAAAAGGAAAATATGTCAAACAGTACGGACAAAAACAATTTGTCAAATATTATGCCCCGCTTTAGATTTTCCTCTAAACTGTTGGTTGCATCAGTTGGATCTTTACTGTCTGACTGAACCAAAATAGCTCAAGGATGTGTAGATAAAAACTTTGAGAAATTTTTTTAGATTACTGTAGTTAAAATTGGTAAAAAACTAGTATAAAACAAACTCGAGTAAAAACTCAACTTCCAAACAAGTCCATAGTTTGCTTAAGACGTTTAGGTCCTACAAAATCAATTATGCATGTCTCCCTTGGTTGGTAAAGTAAAACGTTTCGTCTGATGGCTGACTTTGACATGTAATCCAAGCGTAAAAGCGCACATTATCCTGAATCTTGTATCATCAAAAGAATGTGTTTAAAACGTGTTTATGGAATTACCTCCATCCTGGAACATAAATTGATTGTATAGCTTGCTCGAAAGTTCAGATTGTTGCATTTGAAGCTCAAATATCTTTCGTCCTTCTTCATAGTTGCTACCAAATGCTGTTCTTTGAGATCATGTCGCCAGCCAAAGTTCTAATATCGGGCCACACATCCAATTCCAATGATCCATCTGCCAAGGCACTGTTCTCCCATTTGCTCAACATTTCACTACAACTCGAGCAAAATGCTGGCACCATATGCTATGTAAATAATGAGGGGAAAAAAGTTCAGTCTCAATTAAAAGCCATATGCATGGCTAAATTGTTGATGTCCTCAAGTATATGCCATCTCGAGTACGAATTAGCAAATCTAAAATTGCCCAAAAACCAATTCAATATCAACTAATTATGCAACTTGATGAGTCAAAAGGTAAGTAGTATTACCTTAAGTTTCTCTAAATGGAAAGCAGGACTTATGATTCTCCTGTTCTTGGCCCATTTATCTGTATCATATGTTGCAAATCCTTCTGCAAGCAGCTTACCAAGGGGATTATTACGAGGCTTCTGATAAACATAATTTTTGGTTAAGACCTCCTTTACAAGTTCAGGATCAATAAGAAGCAATGCAGGACTTGGTCCCATCCATGTTAAACAATTTGTACCTGCAAGGTACAGCCACTGATAATAGCTGAAGACACTTTATAATCAAATCAATAGTTGAATGAACAAATTGCAGGTTTATCATTTCATCCCATAATGAAATTCTTTACAATTTCAGTGAAATATGTAATGATTTGTATTCTACTATGGTCGATGCAGTCTTCTGAATAACAAAATATAGGGGATCGCGTCATTTCTGAAAGGGCGATAGGACTAATGGATTTGCGTAAAATTCATAACATATATTTCCAAAACAACTTTTTCCCTCGTATCTTTCAATGACAAGATAAAAATATGGCATCAATAAGGAAACATACTACTCCAACTCAACAAAATGATGCCAAAAACACTAAACAGCAGCTTCAGAGGAAGTATGTTCAAGCAAACAAATTTGACTACATTACTTAAGCGTTAAGACCATCTGGTTCTGTTACTCTGCAATAAAAAATTTATTAGCATTGAATCGGCAAAATAGGAGATGCAGCATACTCATGTATGACTATATTCGAATACTTTCCTTTCAGTTTAAATAATAAAAGAAAGGCACAGAAAGGGTAACGTTGTCTGGCCATTAACAAATCGTACCCGAGCTTCTGTTGAGTTTATCCACGAAGGGCAATATTCTGGGAACAATATCATTGGTGAAATTAATTGGCTTGGAATAAGCTTGTTTAACCATCTGGGCTGTTTCTTTCATGTCTCCAAAGAGTAGCCTGTAGTGGCTTCCACCAAGACCTTGCTGTCTGAGGTACTTCTCCAGCTTTTTCGGCTTGAACCAAACCCAATTCAAGATTATCCATGCCCATATCGTAAGAAAAACAGAGCATAAAACTCCGATTATGCTGCAAAACGTATCCATTAATACAAATAATTCAGAAGGAGCAAATGAAATTCTTGATTGAAACAAAAGACTAATTGTATCATGCTGAATCAGTGAGTTTCATTTTATTCCTGGTCGCTTAGATGGCCAGAGTCCACAGGCCCAGAGAAGTAGAGATATCTAGTTATCTTGAGTTCTCTTGGTCAAGTCTGGCGGCGATGCCTTCTCCATTTCCAAAGTCACGCCAATCATGAGGTGACCTGCAGGGATGTGATGTATACATGAAGTGGATAATGCTTGTAAATTCTGTCACAACGTTGTCGAGGCGTGGTGTACACGGGGAGGAATGGGTGGGCTAGGTGGCACGGCAGGAGAGATCGCATCTACACTTAAAAAATATATATATATATATAGGTGTTGTGTGCGTGTAATGTTGTAATTTCCTGGTGAAATTTCGTAGAGGTAGCTCAAACTTTGACTTCTATTCTTTTAGGCAATTTGTTTGGATTGTGAATTATTAGAGATATTTTTACTGTAGTACCTTTTTATGATGCGATGTATGTGAAATAAAAAGGTAATTAGGAAGATAAAAAGGTGTATTGAAAATTATAACGATGATGTAAGCAAATATATTTTGACAAATAAACCGCAATCCAAACATTAATATTAACTCAAATCGTAGTAGTTTCCAGGATCCTCATTCTTGCTGGTGGCCAATTGAATTTTAGATTCTTTTTGTTACTAAAAAAAGCTAATATGTGTACAAGCAAACGAGAAAATCTGAAAAGTGATTATCAAACAAACCCTAAGTCATTTAATGACATTCGGCGATTAGATTTTGATCTAGTAACTAATGTTAAAAGGCTTGAGAAATTAAAAGTCCTGGAATTACGAGATTTAGGTTTATCTTAACTATTTTCTGCCGTCATTTGTAACGTTATGTTTGTCTTTCTCCCACTTCTTGTGGCTCAACGTAGAATAAAATAAGGTTATAGTTTCCTTGGAATTTCGGGCTCAACCTTGGTATGTTTTATGATTACATAATTTGCTCAATGCAAGTTCTCTACTGCTTTAATTAACAATCATCTATTATGGATGTGACAGTCATTAATAATCCTGTTTATGATAAAATCAAACACATTAATATGGTGATGTCCGCTATGTTTTCAGAACCGGACCGGATATCGACTCGGCCGAGGTCAGGGGTCAATGGGTTCGACCGGGGGTCGATAGGGGTCGAACCGGATGACGTCATAAATAAAAATTATTTAAAAATTAAATTATTGTATATAAAATATCCAATAACATATTGATATTAATAAAGGTATATTCATATATATTTGATGTTTCAAATATATTTAACAAGAAAATACAAAGAAATCAGAACAATCAAGTAACAATTTATATTATTTAATAAACATTAACAAGTTTAGAATTAAAATTATGGATTTAATTGAAAAATAACATCAAATTTTAGGACAATATTTATAAAGTATGAAATATTTGAGGTATATTAATAAGTTTTCACAATTTAGGGGGTCAAAACATAATATTAAAAAAATTTGAACTTTTTTTACAAAATCTCCTGTTGGACCGGTTTTTCCGGTTCTGTGCCGGTCAAACCCGATTTTTGACCGGAGTTGACCGGGTTTTAAATCTCCCGGTTCTGATGATCAACTCGGACCGGACACCTGGCCGGTTCCCGGTTCAACCGGTCGGACCGGCCGGTCCGGTCCGAGTTTGAAAACACAGGATGTCCGGTGGCAATTTGCGCCCTTCGACTCTCATTAATTAGCGATTTGATCCATAGGCAATTAATTCAAGAGCTTCTAATTAAAAAAAACGAAATTGTGCCACTCAAGTATATTATACTTTTGCTCAAATCTATTGCATACAAAAGATTTTTTTTTTTTAATAGCTCCTGACTCCTGCTAAATGAAGAAACTTTAATATCCTAAGTGAATAGATGCATATTAGGGGTATCAAAGTCTTCTTATTTATACATAGTAAAAGAAAGTCCCATGATTTGCAATTTATCTAAACAATGTGCAAAAATTGATAAGATAAGGTACTAATGCTCGAAATGTTAGGGTGGCAAAATTAAAATTGATGATAGTTTAGGGGCAAATGTTGCAATTAGTTTTTGCATAAAATTTTAAAAAGATTTTTCTATTCATGCCAAAGCACCACACCATTAAGAAAAAAGGAAAAAGACACAAAATGTATCAACGTCTGATTCAATTTATTGAAATACTCTAACTACACCACCGGGAAGATTGGCTTAAGCATCTAATCGATCTACTAATACATGCAAGTATATGGAACACAAGGATTATTTCATATTGTGTGTACAAAATGGATTGAATTAATGTATGAACAAGAAGCACATACCATAAGTTTTGATGGTCTTATCAATGAAAGGTATGACTCTGGAGATTATCTCATTGGTGAAATTAATAGGTTCAGACTTTGCTTCTTGTGTTATCTTGTCCTTCTCTTTCGTGTCTCCAATCACTAGCTTGTAAGAGTTTCCCCTTGAACCCTGTTGTCTGAGGCATTTTTCCAGCTTCTTCGGCTTGAACCAAGCCCAGTTCAGAATTCTCCATGACCATATCACCAGAAATGTAGCAGACAACACAGCAACTAGGCTATAAAGAATATCCATTTCTTACTGAGTAAATGGTAGCGCCGAATCAGTTGTGCAGTCTAGTTTAGGCATTGCGTGGTACTACTATATTTCTTTGTACAATTTTTGTTTTCTTAGTGTACATTTGTTCTTGATTAAAAGAAAGTTGAAACCATCGAGTTCTCCAACAAATTAATTGCAAAAATTATACAGTACTTAACATTTTAAAGTAGTTTAATAACACAGCAATAAGAGTTTAAACAATCCCTGAGCTGCAATGTCAAAGCCTCGTCCTTAATACAAGCCTAGATTTATCGTCCACACAGTTCTTGGACCTACTTAATACAACACAAAACATGTCCTGAAGTCATTATTCTCACATCATGGATAAATTTGTTGTATCTTGTTGTACACTAGAGTTTGCGCAAAATCAGCTGAGCACCGTGCTGGGGTTGGAGAGTGATGATTGTGTGAGGAGCATGCGCATACAGAGGAGAAAGCTCGAAAGAGAAGCGCTGCAAGATCATAGCTAATGCCAACTTTGATTCTAACATTGCAAAATTTTGTCCAATGCAGATCCGGGGTCCCCAACCAAATGGAAAATAAGTCAGCTGCCCTTTAGTTGCCTTTAAAATTCCTTCACTAAATCTCTCTGGTTTGAATTCTTTTGCATTATCACCCCATATCTTACTGTCGTGATGCAGAAGGATTGCAGGCAACAGGAGCTGCACTCCAGCCGGTAAAGTTAGTTCCCCTAATTTGGTTGTTTCAGTAGTCATTCGACCAAGCATTACAACTGGTGGATATAGCCTTAGAACCTCGTTCAAAATCATTGTGATCTATCAAAAAAGGTAGTGATACATCAAAGATAGAGATTAACATTCTTATAAAATGAGAAACAGAAAAACTGTAATCAAAACGAAGGATTTCAATTTTGTGTAACAAACTTACAACTTTCAAGTGATTTAAGTCTTCAAACTCTGGTTTCTTGCTGCCAAAAACCTGCTGAACCTCATCTCTGGCACGATCCTGCCAGTCTTGATGCTTACTCAGAAGAATCAAAGTCCAGACCAACAAGGATGAGGTTGTCTCCTGTCCAGCAAAATAGAACAACTTGCACTCTTCAATGACTTCATCTAAAGTCATTCCAAATTTCTTATCTCCATGTTGTTGAATCTCCTTGAAATTGGACTCTAATAGTATACCCAATAAGTCATCATTCTTAGCTTTCCCGGCTTTCATTGCCTTCACTCTGTTATTTATCATATCCATCACTAATGACCGAACCTCCTTCGCAATTCCCTTCATTCTTTTGTTCCTCTTAGTCGGCACAAACCTGTTCAAAAACAGACAATAAATTATGAGATGCATCGACCAAAATAAAAGATTTAAACACTGATAGTGTACCTCCATCCCGGAACATAAGGTGATCGCGCAGCTAGCAAGATCAGCTCAGCCTGTTCTTTCTGAAGTTCAAAAATCTTCTGTCCTTCTTCATAGTTGCTTCCAAATGCAGTTCTTGAAATTACATCACTTGTTAAAGCTTGAAGCTCAGGCCACACATCCAATTCACAGGATCCTTTTTCCGAGATTAATTGTTCCCATTTGCTCACCATCTCAAAACAACTCAAACGAAATGCCGGGAGCATAAGCTAGAAGTAACAATTAGAAGAAAGCTAATTAGCCTTGGTCAAATAGTATGTTTATCTTAAACAGAGACTTAATACTGTCTCAATTCTTGAACTCATAATAAACAGCCTTAACAGTAGCATCTTGAAAACTCAAAAAGCATATGGTTTTTTTTTAGACGGACTAGATAAAGTAGAAATTACCTTCACTTTCTCTAGATGGAAAGCAGGATTAATAAGCTTCCTGTGTTTGGACCATTTATCAGTTTCATAGCTAACAAGTCCCGTAGCAAGTAGCTTGCTTAGTGGATTACCAGGAGGCTTCAGATAATTGAAACTTTTGTTCATAACCTCCTTTATATGTTCAGGGTCCATGAGCAGGACTGCAGGCATTGGTCCAGCCCATGCGTAGGAATTTTCACCTACATGGCAAATCCGGACATGACAATGAAGCCTAATCAAGAAGCATAACCATTTACTAAAGATAAAATTGACCTTCAAGGTGCAAAACCGACATGTTTCACCACATTTTCAGAAAAGAAAAAGTCCTCGATAATCAATTGTTTGAGCATCATCAATCAATCAGGATAACTCACTAGTGCTTCGAGAGAAAAACATAAATACACTAGCTTATCAGATGCCAAACCATGACAAAACAAGTAAAGGGCTAATTATAACCAATTAATACTTGAATGATGAAAAGCACGTAATTCAACGCGAAGAATACACAGATAAAATGAGTATAAACTTTAAATAGCTGTATTTGCAAGTAAAACATACCATAAGTTTTGATGGTTTTATCAATGAACGGCATGACTCTGGAGACAATATCATTGGTAAAGTTAATGGGTTTAGACTTGGCTTCTTGGATCATCCTGACAGTCTCTTTCATGTCTCCAAACACAAGATTGTAAGAGTTTCCCCTCAAACCCTGTTGTCTGAGGCATTTCTCCCGCTTCTTCGGCTTGAACCAAGCCCAGTTTAAGATTCTCCATGACAATATGACAAGAAAAGAAGCAGACAATACAGCAACTAAGCTATATAGGACTTCCATATCTCTTCACTTCCTTGTGAGTTTTCTACAGTGCTTCTTATAGATGTAGGAAAATGGAAGTGTGGAAGTAGCTGTGTGAAGGCATTTACGTCAACAGTAAGTTTGTTGCTCTAATTCATTGAGAGGTCACAATCATGGTTCGAAGACTCGGCCGAGACCGAGACGATTCGGCCGAGTCGTCACCGTCTCAGCCTAGTTAGAGACGAGATAGCGACCAAACGATATCGAAATACATGACTAGCCGAGACGTCACAGTAAAGAGTTGAAACGGCCGAGTCTCACCGAGTCACTCTGAGTCATCCCGAGTCAACTCGAATTTTTATTATTTTTACAAATTTTTTAATTATTTTCGTTTATCATATTTTTTACAATTTTTAGAATATTAAATATTTCAAAAATTCGCGTCTCGTCGAGACCGCGACCGATATGCCGAGACCAATGTGAAACGGTCCAAGCCGCGACCGCGACTTTGAACCATAGTCACAATAGTCCAAGTCCAAAGATGAATGGCAGTCTTATCATGAACCGGATGATTCCTACTATACTTCGCAAGCGTTTTCTGCGTGGCGTGGGCAATTCATGACAAACGGCAGCCATCTTGTTCTCTCTTTTTCTTAACCAAAAAAAAAAAAAAACTTTTTTTTTCTTTTGCTCTCTTTCTGGTTTACACGTTGCACGATGCTACCGTAGTTTGTACTTTTGTTCCTGATTAAGAGAAAGTTGAAAATAAATATCTAGTTTCTTGACAAATTAGTGACGAATTAATTCGGCATGTAGTTCACATTTAGGGTGATGTAAGTAGTAGTAATAATCCTATTGTTTCGACGGAAAAAAAAAAGAATTAGTAGTAAATGTTTTTATTCAAGGAGTATTTTATTACTTTAAGTTTGAACTTTCGAAGGACGAAGACAGAGGGCGTCCCCTTCGATGCGAAGTAATTGAAATGAAGAAATTAAAGAAGGAGGGGGGTTTCAAATGATGAAATTTCTACCTCTCCTCTCGCTTTTGTAAGTTCAGCTGACCTTTATCTCAATAGTACTTAATTAGCAAGATGATAATTGAAAGGTACGTCTGTATGTGCATTTCCACGAATTTACCGAGCGTCTTTCAAAATATAAATACGCCACTGGGCCTTTGGCTTGGTGGTGCGAACTCTTGACCTTCCATCAAAAAAAGTCTTTCAAAATATAAATATCATTGAATTTGCCAAGTACGTTTCAAAAAATAAATAAATAAAATACCACTAGTATTATATTCACTAATGCACAGTTGTTCTGTTATATATATATATATATATAAAGGAGCAGCAGAGGAGAGCTGTAGAATTTGACCGAAAAAGGTGGAGGAAAATCACAGGCCTTTGGGCTGGTAGTCACCACCAATGCATTAAATTTTGGTGGGGGTGGGAGGCAAGGTTCAACCTTAAAAACGTGCATTAAAAAATCAACCTTGCCTTCCATCAATTTACCACATTAAAAAAGTGGCTCTGTTTAAAAAATTCAGGCAGGTGCATAGTGCACCCGTATGGACTGGTAGTAGTTTGATCCTCTCCAGATTATCGTTGGACCTCTTCAAGTCCTCCCTCTCCCTCTTAGTGTAGAATAATTTATCGTATCGATAAAAAAAAAATTGAGGAAAGCGGGAAGGGAGGAGCTGAACATAGGACCTCTAGTTCCTAAAGTCTTAATTTTAATTACTTTTTTTTTTGTCAACACGGGGGTGTTCTAGTCTTGTTAGAATAATCTTTTTTTATTTCATCAACACAGGGGCTGTTTGCTAGACTAATCGTCTTTTTTTTTTTTTTTTCTATCAATACAGGTGGTGTTCCAGTTTTGTCGACTATACAGACCCAAGAATTTTAATTACTTTTTTTTTCTTGTTTTTGGGTCAACACATGGGGTGTTCTAGTCTTGCTAGAATAATCTTTTTTATTTCGTCAACACAGGGGCTGTTCGCCAGACTAATCCCTCATTTTTACTTTCCATCAATACAATAGGTGTTCCAGTTTTTCCGACTATACAAACCTAAGAAAACACAACAATTTTAGCATAGTAGGATTCGAACCGACGACGAGGTGTTCCACGCATGTTACTTAATCCACACCCTTATTCATTGATCGCTACATTAATTAAAAATGACGAGGTGTGAAATTTGGATATAATATAATGCTCACATAAATATTCTTGACTTGATCCCACTCAGTACAAATTAGGATCAAATCAACATAGTTAGAGGACTCATTTTACTGAGCAAAAGGAAATTATTAGTTACTCTGTAATTTTTTTCTCTTGACAGGTTAGGTGTGAGATTTAAAGAGTAAAGAGGATAGGGAAGAAAATTCAAAATTTCTAAATTTTGGGATCTCAACTTTAATTATCTGCATACTTCTTATTTTATTAAAGAGTTTAATCAACTGATCATTAGCTTATTCGACTGGCAGGAAGAATTTGAAGACAAGAAACATATTACCGTACGTTGAAAACAAGTACATGCCACAAACAACCTCATATTTTATACCAATGTCTAGGTCAAGATACAGAGAGAACAAGAAGGACGTTCCAAAACGAATATGGATTGTTGAATGAGTCCTTTTCACCATGTCTCTTGATCTTATAAATAAATAATTCATCAGAAGAAGATTATGGGCTATAATAGAATTCTCCTCTGCTTAATCACTAAGTTTCTTTTGGGTCTTTAGTCGTTCGATTGTACAGTAGATTCAGTACTACAGACTGAAGAGAAAGAGGGCGAGAAACGCAACTTCGAGAATTAAGAGACTGACGAGCCGTTTTCTTTCTTTTATTTTTTTTTTTAAGTCGCAACAATAGAATTTCTATAAGGGGGGAAAGAGAGGGGGAGTGTGACGAGTCGTTTTCTTGGACAATGTAGAGATGCGCTCGTCCGTTGGCTAAAGAACTCATAGGTTGTGGTGATAACGTCGTAATAATTAATAATAAAGACTATTAAGTTGGACTGAAGCAGCGATGACGTCATCTATGACGGTATAACAAAGACAATGCAAGTACTCCGTACTAGGAATGTAATCGAACCGAATTGCTCGCGAGCTCGGTCAAAAATTTGACTCGAACTCGGGTTGACCGAATTCGAGTCAAGTTTGAGCGCCTCGATAAGTTAAACGAGTTGAGTTCGAGCATCCAGAAGCAATAGTCGAAGGCTCGTCGAGCCTTATCAAGCTTTTTAATTTTAATTCTTTAATATGTTATTATTATAATATTACTCTTATGTCCAAAAGAGTTGTTGAATTTACGAAATGTTTCAAGTCGTATAAAAATTTTAAAAGGGCAATAATGTCTTTTCGCTCAAAAATTATCAAGAAAATGAAATTTTGTAACTCGAACTCGATCGAGCTCGATAAGGCTCGAATTTGACTCGAGCCCATACGAGTCGAGCTCGAGTATCGCGATACTCGAGCTCGACTCGACTCGATTACATCCCTACTCCGTACCATGTAGGTTGGCGATTGACTGGCCAGTTTTTGCTCTCTTTGGTATTTTCATCCTTCTAGATTGGATTTTATTTATTTATTCATTATTTTCTGAAATAGGAGTGCAAACGAATTGAACCGAATTTTGGCCTAATCGAACCGAATCTCAATTTAAATTTATGAAATTTGAACTCGAGTTTAAGTTCGATGAATTCAAAATGTAAAGTTCTAACTCGAATTTAAAAAAATAATAATAATTATTTTATTTTTTAAAATTAAATAAAATAATAATATTTTTAATAAATAATAAAATATTAGGTATATATATAATTTTACTATTAAAATATTATATATATATACATATATATATAATCGAGTTCGATTCGACTCGCGAACTAATGAATTTAGTATTTTTGAAATCGAGTTCGAATTTGAGTTTGACTTGGTTAGCTCTTGGACTTGAGCCGCTTACGATCAGTTCGATTCAATTGCAACCATAGTTTCCCCTTCTAGATACGTACAAAATCAAATTCTATCAGGTAATTTTGTGGGTTTTAATTCTCATTATCAAACCCCTTGATTTCATATTTGGATTATTCATTAGGTATCCTCTACTCATTAATCTAAACTACTCAAAAAAATAGAATTAATTTTTGTCAAACGAAAATCAATACACATCATGTCAAATCCACACACTATATTGAATTTCAAACTTGAGTAGAGCCATAGAGAAAGTGAAAATTTTATGAAAAGTAAATTTAGCATACTTCCTAAAGAGAATGAGCAAGTTTTATAGAGATATTAATTCATATATATATATATATATATATATGTTGGGCATCACGTACTGGGTTGTTAGAATTCTTTTACCAAACCCTATTGGGTTATCTGTTGATAATTTCTCATCAATATCAAATGTTAATGGATTATCCATCGGTTATCTAGTCGAATTAACCATCAAGTCGACTACTCGTGAATATCAGATTTTATCCTACTCTCTGTCATCCCTGTTTATCTCACAAATTATTCACTGAAGTTCCATGTGTTGCGACAATAAACTTTGTTGGAGGATTATGTCTTATCTCGGAGGAGTAATGTCGACCACGGTTCTAATTCATGTGCTATCTTTGAAGAGGATACATGGCCTGAGGCCTTCTCCCGTGGTGTTGAACTGTTGTTCATTGGATTGAGTGAGGAAACTTTTGGAAAGATAATTATGCTTCTAAATGTTTCATACTCCGATTCGACACCTAGGCCGTTGATTTCACCAATCATGAACATGCTTTCAGCGTCACAATGTGAAGTCCGGTACCCAAAAAAAAAAAAAAAAACAGTATACTCATTCTTTCATGTTGACAATGAAGTACAGGTCTTCCAAATATGTCTTTCACAGAGTCACGTTCATAACTCTACCTGCTAGGCAACTTCACACAACAGAAGAAAAGAAAAGACACAAAAATCACTAACTTCAGCAGCAAATGTTACCCGAACAATTTTTGCATCTTTCAACCGAATTACTCTTCCTTGTCAAGAGGAAATAAGTAGTACTTGCTTTGCTTGTGCTCGAAATCTTGACACCAGTGCGGTTCTCGGCACGCCCATCGCCCGTCCGAGATTACACTAACAAGCAACTCCGCCAAACATACCTAGACTGACAAACACCATCGACCACCTCACAAGCGCTGAAAGCCACACAGATGAGCAACTCCACCAAAAACCATAGCAACAACTGACTGATTGCTGAGTAGCCGCAGAAAGCTTTGAATCTGGGGAACTTACTTTGAGAACACTAATCCAATGCTCAGCACTGTAATGCTGCTCTGACAGAAAGAAATAAAGAATTAAGGTCACGACGCGAAGAAATTTAAGAATTACAACCAGCAGAAAAAATGTCTGTTTACACATGAGGCCTACTAGATTATCCTTAGGTCAATACAATTAGCCAGATGAATTTGCTTGAGGCATTACCTGATATAAAGAAAGTTACAGAGGAAAAGACAATCCTTATTTTCTCCAAAAGCAGCCAAGGCAACATATTACGCGGCATTTTCTCCCATCTTATCCACTGCATCACAAAATTTGAAGAGTTGAATCACAAATGTTACAGCAACCATCCCATGTTTAGTGCATGTTGGTTATAAAACAAGCATTAGCTACTTTTCTTGACACAAATTCCTCCAGTTAACAAATTTCCTAACTGCATGATCAATTTTTTACCTATGTCTATCTGAGAGTTACCTCATCTAATTTAAATGCTTATTATCAGTATGCTCCAATAACTATTTGGAAAAGATTTGAACGATCTACTACTGCCTAATTCAACATTGACAGGGGGACATACCTCACAACATCTGATGCGGAAGCTGCCCCATAAGGTTCTGTGCACTGGCTAGGGGATGATCGTCAGATCTTCATTTCCACAGTCTTTTTGCTCCTCCTCAATTTTCTGTACCAAATCCTTAACAGAGGCCTTACAACTTCGAAATTCAATCAATTCAAGAGCTGAAATCTGCGCTAAACAAGATGGCATCAGTTCCAATTTAGAAAGTCCTGACATCAGCAACTTCTGAAGACAGGGGAAATGATCATCAGGATCTGTGTCTGTCCACTCGACAACATCCAAATTTTCCAAAGCCAAGAACCTGAGTTTACGGAACCCTCCTTCTGTCAGGACCCATCTTTCACCCTTGAAGGAGTGGTAGAGTAATTTAAGGACCTCAAGATTGGGCAGTTCCTCAATCAATGAAATTTTACTCCAGGGTAGGTTCAATCCTATGAGGACCAGCTTTTTTAAAGTCGATGGGAAAGAGAACTCAACGCGATCCGGTGGCAGTGACGTTGCCCACACTTCGAGTGATTCTAGACTTTCTAGTCCACTCATGTTGCAGTAGCCTATAGTCGTAGATTTCTTTGCCTTGGAGAGTTTGATTTTTAGCTGGCGCACATTTGGAATATTTTTCAGTATGTTTTCTACTCTTTGGTCCAAAGAAACTCTTAAGGTGGAAAATGTGTCCAAATTAAGCAAGCCAGAATTGTTCTCAAGATTTTCTCTTGGCAAAGACCATACGAGATCATAGCCCTCAATATGTAGATGCCTCAACTTGGTCATGCTCCACAAGGTATTTGGCAATGAAACAATACCGTAATCAGATATCACGCGAAAAGTTTCTAAATTTGAGAGTTTGGCTACAGAGGGCGGGATGACCCTCATCTCACCTTGCATAGCCAAGTACCGCAGCTCAACAAGCGATACTACCTCGCTTGGAAAAACCTTGTGCCGCAGAACAATTTGCTCCATATCCAAGACTCTAAGACCTTTGTAAATTTGGAAGACAAAGGAGGCATCAGCCAAGAATGACTCAGAGTCATTTCTAAACAGATTAATAAATAGCAGAGTGGATAATTGTGGACAAAATAGCCTCGACTCCTTAAAATGCTCAACCTTAGACCAAATGGACAATCTGGAGAGGTTTGGAGGCTCAGTGAAAGTAGAAAGCTCATCATACCCATGCAGCACTTGTAGAAAATTTTCTTCTTTGGCTTTGACCACACAATACTTATGTAACAAATCATGAATGTGGCAAGCTCTGACTCCACCTATGGATCTATGTACTTAACATTTTAAAGTAGTTTAATAACACCGCAATAAGAATTAAACAATCCCTGAGCTGCAATGTCAAAGCCTCGTCCTTAATGCAAGCCTAGATTTATCGTCCACACAGTTCTTGGACCTACATAATACAACACAAAACATGTCCTGAAGTCATTATTCTCACATCATGGATAAATTTATTGTATCTTGTTGTACACTAGAGTTTGCGCAAAATCAGCTGAGCACCGTGCTGGGGTTGGAGAGTGATGATTGTGTGAGGAGCATGCGCATACAGAGGAGAAAGCTCGAAAGAGAAGCGCTGCAAGATCATAGCTAATGCCAACTTTGATTCTACCATCGCAAAATTCTGTCCAATGCAGATCCGGGGTCCCCAACCAAATGGAAAATAAGTCAGCTGCCCTTTAGTTGCCTTTAAAATTCCTTCACTAAATCTCTCTAGTTTGAATTCTTTTGCATCATCACCCCATATCTTACTGTCGTGATGCAGAAGGATTGCAGGCAACAGGAGCTGCACTCCAGCTGGTAAAGTTAGTTCCCCTAATTTGGTTGTTTCAGTAGTCATTCGACCAAGCATTACACCTGGTGGATATAGCCTCAGAACCTCGTTCAAAATCATTGTGATCTATCAAAAAAGGTAGTGATGCATCAAAGATAGAGATTAACATTCTTATTATAATATGAGAAACAGAAAAACTGTAATCGAAACAAAGGATTTCAATTTTGTGTAACAAACTTACAACTTTCAAGTGATTTAAGTCTTCAAACTCCGGTTTCTTGCTGCCAAAAACCTGCTGAACCTCATCTCTGGCACGATCCTGCCAGTCTTGATGCTTACTCAGCAGAATCAAAGTCCAGACCAACAAGGATGAGGTTGTCTCCTGTCCAGCAAAATAGAACAACTTGCACTCTTCAATGACTTCATCTAAAGTCATTCCAAATTTCTTATCTCCATGTTGTTGAATCTCCTTGAAATTGGACTCTAATAGTATATCCAATAAGTCATCATTCTTAGCTTCCCCCGCTTTCATTGCCTTCACTCTGTTATTTATCATATCCATCACTAATGACCGAACCTCCTTCGCAATTCCCTTCATTCTTTTGTTCCTCTTAGTCGGCACAAACCTGTTCAAAAACAGACAATAAATCAAGAGATACACCGACCAAAATAAAAGATTTAAACACTGATAATGTACCTCCATCCCGGAACATAAGGTGATTGCGCAGCTAGCAAGATCAGCTCAGCCTGTTCTTTCTGAAGTTCAAAAATCTTCTGTCCTTCTTCATAGTTGCTTCCAAATGCTGTTCTTGAAATTACATCACTTGTTAAAGCTTGAAGCTCAGGCCACACATCCAATTCACATGATTCCTTTTCCGAGACTAATTGTTCCCATTTGCTCACCATCTCAAAACAACTCAAACGAAATGCCGGGAGCATAAACTAGAAGTAACAATTAGAAGAAAGCTAATTAGCCTTGGTCAAATAGTATGTTTATCTTAAACAGAGACTTAATACTGTTTCAATTCTTGAACTCATAATAAACAGCCTTAACAGTAGCATCCTGAAAACTCAAAAAGTATATGGTTTTTTTTTTTAGACCGACTAGATAAAGTAGAAATTACCTTCACTTTCTCCAGATGGAAAGCAGGACTAATCAGCTTCCTGTGTTTGGACCATTTATCAGTTTCATAGTTAGCAAGTCCCGTAGCAAGTAGCTTAGTTAGTGGATTACCAGGAGGCTTCAGATAATTGAAACTTTTGTTCATGACCTCCTTTATATGTTCAGGGTACATGAGCAGGACTGCAGGCATTGGTCCAGCCCATGTGTAGGAATTTTCACCTACATGGCAAATCCAAACATGACAGTGAAGACTAATCAAGAAGCATAACCATTTACTAAAGATAAAATTGGCCTTCAAGGTGCAAAACGGACATGTTTCACCACATTTTCAGAAAAGAAAAAGTCCTCGATAATCAGTTGTTTGTGGATCATCAATCAATTAGGATAACTCACTAGTACTTCGAGAGAAAAACATAAATACACTAGCTTATCAGATACCAAACCATGACAAAACAAGTAAAGGGCTAATTATAACCAATTAATACTTGGATAATGAAAAGCACGTAATTCAAGATAAAATGAGTATAAACTTTAAATAGCTATATTTACAAGTAAAACATACCATAAGTTTTGATGGTTTTATCAATGAACGGCATGACTCTGGAGACAATATCATTGGTAAAGTTGATGGGTTTGGACTTGGCTTCTTGGATCATCCTGACAGTCTCTTTCATGTCTCCAAACACAAGATTGTAAGAGTTTCCCCTCAAACCCTGTTGTCTGAGGCATTTCTCCAGATTCTTCGGCTTGAACCAAGCCCAGTTTAAGATTCTCCATGACAACATGACAAGAAAAGAAGCAGATAATACTGCAACTAAGCTATATAGGATTTCCATATCTCTTCACTTCCTTGTGGGTTTTCTGCACTGCTTCTTATAGATGTAGGAAAATGGAAGTGTTGAAGTAGCTGTGTGAAGGCATTTGCGTCAACAGTAAGTTTGTTGCTCTAATTCATTGAGAGGTCGCAATAGTCCAAGTCCAAAGATGAATGGCAGAGTCTTATCACGGACTGGATGTTTCCTAGTATATTCATATTTGGAAGCCAAGTTTTTTGCCAAGTTTATTGTTATAAATTTTTTAAAAATTTTAGTTACAATAATCTCAAAAAAATTTTCACAGTTTTTTAACTATACACTTCAAAATATTAAAAAAAAAAATACACTTTAAAAATTTAAGCTACAATAAAATTTTAGACAAACACCTAAAAAACTCACCTTCCAAACAGGTTCGCCAGCGTTTTCTTGGTGGTGTGGACAATTCATGACAAACGGCAGCCATCTTGTTCTCTCTTTTTCTTACCCAAAATTTTTTTTTTTCTTTGGCTCTCTTTCTGGTTTACACGTTGCACGAAGCTACTGTAGTTTGTACTTTTGTTCGTGATTAACAGAAAGTTGAAAATAAATATGTCTGGTTGCTTGACAAATTAGTGACGAATTAATTCGGCATATAGTTCACATTTACGATAATGTAACTAGTATAAAATGTTTTTTTTTTTTTCTAGAGATGACGACTATTATATAATCTATCTATGCTAAACTACAGGGAAGGAGAATCTATTAGTAGGTACACAGATCTTATTAGATCAAATGAGTGTTTTGACATAATTCTTAGATTTTTTTTGCTGCAGGTGGGATTTAAACCTCCAACCTACAGTCCAAGTAAATGTTTATGTTCAAAGAGTATTTTATTACTTAAAGTTTGTACTTTCGAAGGATGAAGACAGAGGGCGTTCTATTCGATGAGAAGTAATTGAAGTGAAGAAATTAAAGAAGGAGAGGGTTTCAAATGATGAAATTTCTACCTCTCCTCTCGCTTTTGTAAGTTCAGCTGACCTTTATCTAAATACTAGTAATTAGCATTTTGCAAGATGAACTTGAAAGGTACGTCTGTATGTGCATTTCCATGAATTCACCAAGCGTCTTTCAAAACACAAATACCACTGAATTTGCTAAGTACATTTCAAAAAAAAATAAATAAATAAAATACCACTCGTATTAATTTCACTAATGCACAGTTGTTCTGTTATATATATATATATATATATAAGTAGCAGGAGAGCGGTGGAATTTGAAGGAGCAAGGTGGAGGAAAGCAGGAAGGGAGGAATTGAACATAGGACCTCTATTTTCTGAAGTCTCAATTTTAGTCATTTTTTTTTTTCTAATCTTGGTAGAATAATCTTTTTTTATTTCATCAACACAGGGGCTGTTTGTCAGACTAATCGTCTTTTTTTTTCTTCTATCAATACAGTAGGTGTTCCAGTTTTGTCGACTATACAGACCCAAGAGCCCGCGCTGGGTGGTCTGCTGGTGGAAGGACGCCCCTTGGTTGAGCTCCACCTGGGTTCGATCTCGAGCAGCCACCCAGCTGTTAAATTCTTCAGCATCGGTCGGGCCCGCTCTGCTGGGGCGCTGTGGGACTAGTCGGGTGTAGGCCCGGATACCCAGTGATGACAAAAAAAAAAAAAAAAAAAAAAATACAGACCCAAGAATTTTAAGTACTTTTTATTTTTTTCTTTGTCAACACATGGGGTTTTCTAGTCTTGCTAGAATAATCTTTTTTTATTTCGTCAACACAGGGGCTGTTTGCCAGACTAATCCCTCTTTCTTTTTTTTTTCTATCAATACAATAGGTGTTCCAGTTTTTCCGACTGTGCAGACCCAAGAATACACAACAGTTTTAGCATAGCAGGATTCGAACTGATATGCAACCGCATGTAATTAGTAGTTAAGCTGGGGGATCTCACCTTTAATTACTAAACTACATAAGTTTGATCACTGTACCCTTCCTACTCATAGGTATGCTTGAAGGATACTGCCATCAATATCAAAATCAAAACTGAAATGGACATTGATATTATAACCTTTATGAGGTGAATTGGCTTAGATGATTATCTTCATTTATTTACTGTATTAAGAGAATTTATTTAACTAATAAGATGTAAGGCAGAGGTCACTTGACACCATGCATTTTAATCCACACCCTTATTCCTTGATCGCTACATTAATTAAAAATGACGAGATGTGAATTTTGGCACTCTTTAAGATATAATATAATGCTCACATAAATATTCTTGATTTGATCCTACTCAGTCCAAATTAGGATCAAATCAACATAGTAATTTTATGCCTTAGAGGACTCATGTTTACTGAGCAAAAAGAAATTATTAGGTACTCGAATAAATAATGTAATTTTTTTCCCCTAACAGGTTAGGGATAAGATTTAAAAAATAAGGGAGGAGAAAAGGGAGGGGACGAGGGGATGAAAATTCAAAATCTTTAAATTTTAGGATCTCAACTTTAATTATCCGAGACTACAATCCCCTCGATAGTAAACAGTATACTTCTTATTTTATTAAAGAGTTTAATCAACTCATCATTAGCTTATTCGACCAGCAGGAAGAATTTGAGGACAAGAAACATATTACCGTACGTTGAAAACAAATGCATGCCACAAACAATGCCTAGATCAAGGTACAGAGAGAAGAATGAAGGACGTTCCAAAACGAATATGAGCTGTTGAGTGAGTCCTTTTCACCATGTCTCTTTGATCTTGTAAATAAATAATTCATCAGAAGAAGAAGATTATGGGCTATAATAGAATTCTCTTCTGCTTAATCACTAAGTTTCTTTTGGGTCTGAAGAGAGAGAGAGAATGACAAGTCGTTTTCTTGGACAATGTATAGGTGCGCTCGTCCGTTGGCTAAAGGACTCATAGGTCATGGTGATAACTGATAACGTCGTAATAATTAATAAACACGGTTCCGTCTATGGTGGAAAGCTGACCTGCCTATGCACGGTGGGAAGAGCAAAGGAAATTAGGACAACACAGCACCGTGGGCCTGGGTCAAGAAAGGTTATCAAAAGTAGTGACCGGAACCTGGTAGAAGAAGTTTCACCATGTCCATTGTACTTTTAGGATAAATAACATGTATGCCCTCAACAACTTATGGATATTTGTATGCACCCAAAAATTATCATTAATTCCGGAGTAGCTCCCCATGCTTGATTGGCGGGAAACAAGTTGCGGGCATTAGCGGGAAGATTTGGAAAAATTGGTCAATGCAATAATCTTGGGACTATTGATTAAGCGCATTTAGTCCTATTGATTTAAGGACTATTAATCATAGGACTATTAATCCTAGGACTATTAATCATATTCAGCTTCGTTTTTCATAATGTGCGTGCAATCAAAAAATAGATAATATTTATGATAATATATTTTAAATAAAATTTTTATTATTGAAACAAACTTTAATGTTTTAAATAATTTTCATAAAATAATTTATATTAGTAGTTATAATATTTACGGGTAGTTATGTTAAAAACATATACTTAAGTAGTTAGAAGTAAAAGCATCAATGAGTAGTTATAGATAGTTAAAGTAAAATTAGTTTTTATAAGGATAAAAAAAGTTCATAAAATGTTAACTCCAAATTCCTTCCTCAAACTTTATATATAGTATAGATAACAATGCACCTACATTCACTAAGTATTCTATTATACTAAAATGTATCTACATTTACACAATCTTCACATTTGCTGTCCCTTCTTCTTTTTTTTCCCATTTTTTTAAAGTAATTTATCCAATTTTTGCCATTCATTTTTTTAAATTCTGTTCATTAGTTCAAAAGCAATTTTTCTTTATTGCATTTACCCTTGGTAAGTTAAAAGCCCATAAATGTATTTATGTGTACTCCAATCTCAAGGAATAAAGATGCTGCTTTCGTGTCTTCAGTTCGAGCATCCGTGAGATTTTTTTGACCCAATGCAACATCCCCAATTATTTTAAAATGACGTCTTTACCTCTTTGGGAATTCGAAAGACATTTTAAAGTGGTCTTTTTTTCTATTTTGTTTAAAGTAATTTATCCAATTTTTGTCATTTAATTTTTTAATTCTATTTATTGGTTCAAAAGCATTTTTCCTTTATTGCATTTATCCTTTTTAATTCTTTTTTAATATAATTTAACCAACTTTTTCTTTTTTCTTTAAGAAAAATACTATTTCATTTAATGAAATGTGAAAGACATTTTAAACGATTTTTCCTATAAATATTTATTATTCAGTATGCAAGAATTGAATCTTTTCCAATTATAAATATTTTTTGTAATAATAATTAACAAGAAACCAATTTCATAACCATAACCCAGCTGGTACCAACATGGCATGTTGAACTCGGGATAGTAACTCTGAAAACTGGACTGGTATGTTAAACACCTTGTCAGTAATAACTAATAACAAAACTCAGGTTTTGATGCAAGAAAGTCATTAATTCACTCGAAATTTCCTGGTTCCATCTAGAGGTGTCAAAATGGATGACTTGGGTGGGTTTGGATTGGGTAAAATGGGTAATGGGTATAAGTGAGTCAACTCATTTATACCCATTTAATTAAATGAGTATAAATGGATAAATCAAAAAATGAAATGGATAACCTAATTACCCATTTATAACCCATTTATTTTAACTTTTTATAAACTCATTTAAATTCATTTTTGCAAACTAAATTATCAATTTATACCACTCTTTGTACCCATCATTAGTTTTAAATATTTACTTATAATGCTCAATAAGCCTAATTTCTAATTTTTTTTCATTTATACTCTATGTCACAAAATTACATATTATTTAATAATTGAATACTAAGAATATAAAAAAGAGGCTAAAACTTATCATAAATGGGTAATGCTAAAAAATGAGCAAGTTAACAAACTAAGAGAAAATAAAATAATAAAATAAAACCAACAATAATAATAATAATAATGAAACAAAATTAGTTAAGATCATGACAAAATGAAAATTTTGAAAAAAAAGAGGTGGGGAAAAAGAAGAGACTTGGGAGAAAATAATTCTAAATGGGTTAATTGGGTTTGTTGGATTATCCAATAATTGACATCAGCTGGGGAGCAGCTCCCAGGCCAAATTGGCGAAGGACAAAATTTGAAGGGCAATTTTGGTAAGTTAAAAGCCCATAAATGTATTTATGTGTACTCTAATCTCAAGGATTAGATTTAATTGTTAGTTCGCGTAGATGAGTAATTGTATACATAAGGGAGCAGCTCCCAAGCCAAACTGGCAAAGGACAAAATTTGAAGGGTAATTTTGGTAAGTTAAAAGCCCATAAATGTATTTATGTGTACTCCAATCTTAAGAATTAAATTTAATTGTTAGTTCACGTAGATGAGTAATTATATACATAAATAATTAAAAGGAATTAATTTTATAAAAATTTTATTTTTCACAATAATTTATTGAAGAATTTTGGTTCATAAGGTTATAATAATTTGGTAATTACAATACTTAGGGTAGTTATATTGGCAAAATGTGATTAAACAATTAGAGCAAAAATTAAAAGTTTTTCCCTAAGGATAAAATTGAAAGTTTAGAAAATGGTATTGAATGAACATCCTATTGAATATTCGTTAATTATCATCGATTTTTATCTCAACTTCTGATTGAGTGACAACATCTTATCTTAACACATGTATTGAACATATCCAATCTCTCTTTCGATTTCAAGTTCACTATGTCAATTACAATTTTTGCTCATATGGAAAAGAACAATTTATGTTCTCCCTCAAATATATATTCAAGTCCTCTATGTCAATTATGTTTATAATTAGGCACCAACAAATTTAGTTTTGTTTTTAAAACAAAATTTTCAATTATATTTGTGATTACTCATCTGCAATATCAATTCCGATTTCAAAGCTATGAAATGTACTGTGATTGTCATATATCATGTACAATCATAATTATAGGAGTACAATGTCAATTATAATTAGAGAATTTTTGGTGTCCAATTTAATATTGCTAATTATAGAAGCATAATGCTAATTATAATTTCACTAGTGAGTATAAAGGCATCCATCTGGTTCGGTGTTGGTTCGTTCAGCCCCCTCCAAATTTCCCATTGACTTCCTTGAGTCCACTTAGGGGTGACAATTTCCGACATGATTTGAAAATACGATACGAGCCTAATACGAAATTAATAGGTTTGGGTTGAGGTTTCGCAGGTTTGGATCAGAACCGGGTCGAACCCGATGAACCCGAAAAGAAGTCGAATACGGGTCAATCCGTGGGTGACCCGATAACCCGTTTACGAATTAAAAATAATTTAATAATATAAAAATTATTTTATCTAACTAAACTAAGTTATTCTTTTTTTTCCAAAGGCATTAATCACTTAATCTTAAATGAATTTATTTAACTTGTGTGAAGTTAAAATTATTATATTTGGACAAATAATGTATTATATTATTTTTTACTTTTATACTGTTTTAATTTATTTTATATTTGGTTTGTGATAATACACTTTTACGGTGTTTTATTTATTTTAGATTTGGTTTGGGATTATTTATTTAAATTTTTATTACTTGATTATGTAATTAGTTTTGTGCAAAATTGGCTTTATTAAAAATTACAGTGGTAAATTAATAAATTAAAATTAAATTTCGAGTAATTTCGGGTCAACCCTCCAACCTGAAATTTTTTGGGTTCGGGTCAAATATCCTGACCCATTTCGATTTAGCGGGTCAGGTTCGGGTCAGCGAGTTTTCTGTTAAAAAAAATATATTGGAATGTCCTTCTTTAACAAATCCCAAAAAAAAAAAACAAAAAAAAGAGCCTACAGCCAAAATTTTTCATATATCCAAAATTTGGGAGACTAATGAGAATTTAAAGACAGACAAGACTTCCACACGGTTTCGGTAGCTATTTCACGGACGCTAGTTACATCTACGGTGGAAATTGGGCATTAGATGATGAATAAATTTTTAAGAGGGCTTTTATTATCATTTTAAAATGTATTGCATTATTTCATCCAAGCACAACCCTTTCTCCAGTGTCCGGTACATTATTTCTTTGTGCGTCCCCACAGAGCACAGTTGGCCTCCTTGCATTGCTTCTGCCTACTGTGGGCAGAAAGTGAACTTTCCACCGTAGACGTAACCTAATAAACACTACTATTAAGTTGGACTGGAGCGGCGATGACGTCATCTATGACGATATAACAAAGACAGGGCAACGACTCCGTACCATGCACATGCAGGTTGGCGATTGACTAGCGAGTTTTTGCTCTCTTTGGTACTTTCATCCTTCTAGATTGGGGTTTTATTTATTTATTATTTTTTAAAATAGAAGTACAAACGAATTGAATCGAATTTTGATCTAATCAATCCGAATTTTAATTTAGATTTATGAAACTCGAGCTCGAATTTGACAAAATCAAAATATAAAGTTTGAGCTCGAAGTAGAGCTCGAGTTTAAAAAAATAAAATAATAATTATTTTATTTTTAAAAAATAAATAAAATAATAATTTTTTAATAAATAATAAAATATTAAAAATATATATAATTTTACTATTAATATATATATATATATATATAATCGAGCTCGAGTTGGCTCGCAAACTAATGATTTTAGTATTTTTGAACTCGAATTCGAGTTTAACTTTGACTTGGTTAGCTCTCGAACTTGAGCCTCGTACGATGAGTTTGATTCGTTTGCAGCCCTAATTTTCCCTTCTAGATGCGTACCAAATCAAATTCTATCAGGTAATTTTATGGGTTTTAATTCTCATTATCAAACCCTTTTGTTTCAGGTTCGGATTATCTATTGGGTATCCTCTACTCATTAATCTGAACTACTCAAAAAAAGAGAATTAATTTTTATCAAACGAAAATCAATACACATCATGTCAAATCCACACACTATATTGAATTTCAAACTTGAGTAGAGCCATAGAGAAAGTGAACATTTTATGAAGAGTAAATTTAATAGGCTTCCTAAAGAGAATGAGCAAGTTTTATAAAGATATTAATTCCTATATATATATATATATATATATATATATATAGAGGTACTAATTCCTATATATGTATGTATATGTATATGTTGTGCATTGTGTACTGGGTTGTTAGAATTCTTTTACCAAATCCTATTGAATTATCTGCTGATAATTTCTCATCAATATCAAATATTAATAAATTATCTATCAGTCATCTAATCGAATTAACCATCAGATCGACTACTCGTGAATATTGGATTTTACCCTACTCTCTGCCATCCCTGTTTACCTCACAAAAATTTCCCTCAAGTTCCATGTGTTGCGACAATAAACTTTGTTGGAGGATCATGTCTTATCTCGGAGGATCATGTCACGGAGGAGTAATGTCGACCATGGTTCTAATTCATGTGCTGTCTTTGAAGAGGATACATGGCCTGAGGCCTTCTCCCATGGAGTTGAAGAGTTGTTCATTGGATTGCGTGAGGAAACTTTTGGAAAGATAATTATGCTTCTAAATGTTTCAAAGTCTGATTCGACACCTAGGCCATTGATTTCAGCAATCATGAACATGCTTCCAGCGTCACGATGTGAAGTCCGGTACCCAAAAAGAGAAAAAAACAACATACACATTTCACGTCGACAATGAAGTACAGGTCTTCCAAATATGCCATTCACACAGTCACGTTCACAACTCTACCTGCTAGGCAAATTCAGGCAACAGAAGAAAAGACAAGACACAAAAATCACTAACTTGAGCAGCAAATGTTACCCGAACAATTTTTGCATCCTTCAACCGAATTACTCTTCCTCGTCAAGAGGAAATAAGTACTACTTGCTTTGCTTGTGCTCGAGCTCGAAATCTTGACACCAGTGCGGTTCTCGGCGCGCCAATCGCCCATCCGAGATTACACTAACAAGCAACTCCACCTAGACTGACAAACACCATCGACCACCTAACAAGTGCTGAAAGCCACACAGATGAGCAACTCCACCAAAAACCATGGCAACAATTGACCGATTGCTGATGTAGCCGCAGAAAGCTTTGAATCTGGGGAACTTACTTTGAGAACACTAATCCAATGCTCAGCACTGTAATGCTGCTCTGACAGAAAGAAATAAAGAATTAAGGTCACAACGGGAAGAAATTTAAGAATTACAACCAGCAGAACAAAATGTGGTTCATCTCCACTTTTGTAAAAGCTGATGGTTCACAAAATGTCTGTTTACATGAGGCCTACTAGATTATCCTTAGGTCAATACAATTAGCCAGATGAATTTGCTTGAGGCATTACCTGATATAAAGAAAGTTACAGAGGAAAAGACAATCCTTATTTTCTCCAAAAGCAGCCAAGGCAACATATTACGCGGCATTTTCTCCCATCTTATCCAATGCATCACAAAATTTGAAGAGTTGAATCACAAATGTTACAGCAACCATCCCATGTTTAGTGCATGTTGGTTATAAAACAAGCATTAGCTACTTTTCTTGACACAAATTCCTCCAGTTAACAAATTTTCTAACTGCATGATCAATTTTTTACCTTTGTCTATCTGAGAGTTACCTCATCTAATTTAAATGCTTATTATCAATGCTCCAATAACTTATTTATCTACTACTGTATTGCTCCAATAACTATTTGGAAAAGATTTGAACGATCTACTACTGCCTAATTCAACATTGACAGGGGGACATACCTCACAACATCTGATGCGGAAGCTGCCCCATAAGGTTCTGTGCACTGGCTAGGGGATGATCGTCAGATCTTCATTTCCACAGTCTTTTTGCTCCTCCTCAATTTTCTGTACCAAATCCTTAACAGAGGCCTTACAACTTCGAAATTCAATCAATTCAAGAGCTGAAATCTGCGCTAAACAAGATGGCATCAGTTCCAATTTAGAAAGTCCTGACATCAGCAACTTCTGAAGACAGGGGAAATGATCATCAGGATCTGTGTCTGTCCACTCGACAACATCCAAATTTTCCAAAGCCAAGAACCTGAGTTTACGGAACCCTCCTTCTGTCAGGACCCATCTTTCACCCTTGAAGGAGTGGTAGAGTAATTTAAGGACCTCAAGATTGGGCAGTTCCTCAATCAATGAAATTTTACTCCAGGGTAGGTTCAATCCTATGAGGACCAGCTTTTTTAAAGTCGATGGGAAAGAGAACTCAACGCGATCCGGTGGCAGTGACGTTGCCCACACTTCGAGTGATTCTAGACTTTCTAGTCCACTCATGTTGCAGTAGCCTATAGTCGTAGATTTCTTTGCCTTCGAGAGTTTGATTTTTAGCTGGCGCACATTTGGAATATTTTTCAGTATGTTTTCTACTCTTTGGTCCAAAGAAACTCTTAAGGTGGAAAATGTGTCCAAATTAAGCAAGCCAGAATTGTTCTCAAGATTTTCTCTTGGCAAAGACCATACGACATCATAGCCCTCAATATGTAGATGCCTCAGCTTGGTCATGCTCCACAAGGTATTTGGCAATGAAACAATACCGTAATCAGATATCACGCGAAAAGTTTCTAAATTTGAGAGTTTGGCTACAGAGGGCGGGATGACCCTCATCTCACCTTGCATAGCCAAGTACCGCAGCTCAACAAGCGATACTACCTCGCTTGGAAAAACCTTGTGCCGCAGAACAATTTGCTCTATATCCAAGACTCTAAGACCTTTGTAAATTTGGAAGACAAAGGAGGCATCAGCCAAGAATGACTCAGAGTCATTTCTAATCAGATTAATAAACAGCAGAGTGGATAATTGTGGACAAAATAGCCTCGACTCCTTAAAATGCTCAACCTTAGACCAAACGGACAATCTGGAGAGGTTTGGGGGCTCAGTGAAAGTAGAAAGCTCATCATACCCATGCAGCACTTGTAGAAAATTTTCTTCTTTGGCTTTGACCATACAATACTTATGTAACAAATCATGAATGTGGCAAGCTCTGACTCCACCTATGGATCTATGTTTGGCCACCATAACTAAATTTCTGCCAATTAGGTCCATCATGTATTCTTCTGCTAAATGCTCCAATCTTTTTGCATCTGTACATTGCACAAAACCTTCGGCAATCCATAACTGCATTAGTTTCTTGGATTGAATTTCTTGGTCTTCTCGAAATGCTCCAAAATAAAGAAGACACGGCTTCAAATACGGTGGTAGATGCGTGTAACTCAGCTCTAATATATTCATGCACTCATCTGTGTCATAAACAGCCACTTCATCCCAACGCTCATATTCTTTAGTTGCAAGAATTCCAGAAATGATAACAACTGAAAAAGGTAATCCCTTGCAATTTTTGGCAATTTGCTTCCCAATTTTAACCAGTCCTTCAGGACATTCCTTTTCTCCAAACACCTTCTTCTGCAGTAACTCCCAACTCAGTGTATCAGTGAGTAGGCGAAGATTGTGAGGTTCCCCGCCATATTCAATCTGTGAAGCCACATTAGAATTTCGACTTGTGAGGAGGATTTTACTTCCTTTCGTGGCACCTTGGAATGAAAGTCTCAAGTCATTCCATACCCTGTCATCCCAGACATCATCAAAAACAACGAGATATTTATTTCCCAACAACTTTTTACGGAGCTTATCAAGCAATTCCTCTTCATCTAGATTTCTGAGCTCTTCATTTTTTCTAGAGTGTTCTCCATCAGAGCACAAAAGTTGAAGTAACAAATCTTTCACGCTATATGCTTGAGAAACAGTACACCAAAGTTGGATGTGAAATTGGCGCTGACTAGAAAGAGTATTGTAAACTTTTTTAGCCAAAGTCGTCTTACCAAGTCCAGGCATTCCCACGATGGGAATAATTTCCAACTGGGATCCTCGTATGAGTCGATTAATTAATGCTTTTGCCTCATTATCAAAGCCAACTACAATTTCAGGGGTTATTTCCATTTTACCTTTTGATGACGAAAGGCAGGAAGTCGTGCGAATATCTTGTCCTTCCAGGCTATCTATGATATGATGAAGCGATACCTCAATTGCGCTCGAACTGCTGATCTGAGCCTTGATATTGTTATTGGTGTGAGCTATCAACCAACAGAACACAACAATTAGGAGAACCTCTGATCACTGCGAAGTCATACAACACCTGCCAGAAAAATAACAGCTACAACTTTTAGTTCAAATCCGGCATACTGTAGCAGAAAGAAAACTCTCCTCCGGAAAGCAAAAGACAATACAAAAACAGAAAAATACATGCATATTTATTCAAGAAAGATGAAGAGGGAGATAAAAGAAACTAAAGATTCAGACCATGTTCGCTAATTATGCCAACCATCCACATACATGATACCGACAAGTTTGTAGCCAGCCGTTCACCAATATGGACCTCGTGATCACTCTATCCGAGAGGAAGAGATTAATTTAGTTTATTTATTTTGGTTTTATTCAATAAACCATTTTAAAACTGATAAAACCAGCCGACCATGAGTCATGGCATTGGGGCATAGGATCCCATTTAAAAAGAATACAGTATTAGTGCTAAGCCAACTCCAGAAGAAGATTACACAAAAGGCCAAAAGAAAGACAGGATTTCTTCATCCCACCCACCTAATCCATCTTAAACTTGCTGAAAATCAACCAACCATTATAAGTCATGGCATCAGAAAAAAATAGATTCCTTTCATTTCGGTATTTCTGAACAAGTTCCTGGATAACAAGCCTAAAGGTTTATCTGTGATTGGAAAAATATCAGTTAGATCTGTTGAAATATCCCCCTTTTGCCTTTAATTTTCTGTTTTAAAGAATTTCTGTGAGTGAGCTTATAGGAATAATTTTATTTCGATGAACCAACTCGTTAGTTCCAAGCAACAAAGAATAATGAAGAAATAAAAAATTATACAATTTCTGTTGGTCTTTTGTCGAAATGGAATGGCTTTTCTTTTCATTTTGTGAACGGTAGAATCATTACACATAGTATGCTCCGACCCCATCAACCTTTTTTTTTGTTTTACGTTCCGTAGGCGGATCGACTCATCAAGTCCCCATTGAAATAGGATCCACACAAGGAAAAGCACTTCTCATTCGTTGGTTATTGGCGGCATCCCGCACCAATATACTATCTCATCAACAGGATATAGTGTTGGAAACCAATATAGAAAAGATAATCCAAAAGGTTAAATCTAGAGATGCTACTTCTTCATTCATCCCTCCACCAAATTTTTTTTTTTTAATGAATGAGAAGATTAGGACTTCTTGAATTATAGTTAAAGTCTTTATTTAGTTTTGAGGATCCATTGAGATTGCAACTAACAATGTCATAACCAACAATAATGGAAACAAAACAAACATTTATAATTTAACAACATTACCACCAACCACGCAAAATAAAATTGCAACTCAGCTACAGCTTTCACAAGTAGCTCACAAATGTGGAATAAACGCTAGCTTACAATTACACTGAACTCAACACACAGTGTGAGTTGAACTGAACCCTGAATCAAGCCCTCATATCTAGCTTGAACTGCTAATCTGAGCCTTGATAAGGTTGATATTGTTGTTGGTATCAGCTAACTTAGCACAACAATCTGTGTCCTGCACTTTGTCCGCAAAGAGCGAGCAGATTAGAATTCCTGCCTGAGCAAGAACAGCTTCAATTTTTTTATTTAGCACATCAATCTCCGGACGCCGCTCCTTAAGAATGCTTCTGAAGAATCGCAGTCCCGCGTAGAGCGTTTGCATTTGATCTTTCACAGCAACTGGAAAGCTGGTACCACTGCATAATAGGTCCCACATGCTACTTATGAGAGAATCATTGAAGTCTTGCATTATACGCTTGTCCATTTTCTTACCACGTGAGGATGATGAGGATCTTGAAGGTTTAAGGACTTTGATATAGATCTCACAGACTAGGGGATTGACAGGCTGAATCTTCTGTACTAGATCAGAAATCAATGAGCACATCTCAGGACTGCGCACTTGTTCATCTTCTTGGTAAAACAAACACCTGCAAGAGAACAATGCTGCATACACAGCAGCAATTCGACAGTGAGTCAACAGATTTTCCATTATACCTTGCTCAACGCCACGCGACTTGGCAAAGCGGGTTAAATTTTTCAAGAATATTAGCTTGTCTTGGAGGGCCTCAATTTGTGCGTGCAAAGCAGTGTTGTAACCATCTGTGGACTCTATTTCTAGTTCCTCACTGCATTCATCATCTTCACTTCCTTCGAGGCCCTCATTGTCACCACCTTCAAGTTTCAGGGCCTCAATTTGTGCCTGCAAAGCAGTGTTGTCACCTTCTGTAGACTCAAAATCCTCACTGCCTTCGAGTGACTCATTCTCCCTGCCTTCATTCTCACTGCATTCGAGGGACTTATTCTCACCCAATTGTGCATGGAATGCAGTTTTCTGACCTTTCTTGTACTCGAAATACTGACCACTGAGAAGATCAACTAGATTCTGTAAAATAGAGTCTATGAAACCCACAAGTTGGTCACCACTCATGCAAGAGTTGCTGTCCCATGACCAGAAGTCCAACAAACCACTATAAACTTCGATGATTGTTTGCATAAAAGGCTTGATGTCATCCCACAAACTAATGATCACAGTTGCGAAACTCTTCTCCAGGCCTCTCAAATGGGCAAACGATATTTGTGAGCTTTGACGAATTGAGCGAGTGTCTTTCCCATGTTTCTTCAGGGTATCCTCAATGCGAGACACAAAGTTTTGAAGGCTCACCTCCTTTACATCATTAAATTCCAAACTGATATCCATGTTTGCCAACTTAATTCTGTAGGCTAACATAAGAAAAGTTTTCAGAAATTGCAAGTTCAGCTTGAGGGTCCTAACTTCCTCACACAAGCGATGAGAAAATCCAGTTTGGATGTTCTTCTGGAGCACCTCCAGATCACCTACTACTATAGAAACCTCACGTAATGTGCTTGCCATCTCTGTATTTCTTAACAGAGATCTTCCTTTCACTCTCAAAATTCTATGCAGGTGGTAAGAGTAGCAGAACTAAAGAAACCTCGCCTCCAGAAAGCCAAGAAAGAAACAGCAATGTCTATTCATTCAAGAAAAGCAGAAGATTAAAATTAAGAGTAGTACTAAAGATTCAGACAATGTCCCTAAATTCAGTCAATCATCACAGACAAGTTTAGTTTTGTTACTTCATGGGTAAAAATAATCCAGAGGATTAGGCACCCGCTCACCAATGTTGACCTCCTAACTACTCCATCCTGAGATGAAGGCATAAGTTTAGTTATTTTGGGTTTATTCAATGATCCATGTCAGAATTGCAGACAACCAGCCAAACATCATGAGTCATGACATTGAACCAAAAAACAAAGAAAAGAAAAAAGCGAAAAAACAAAGAGATATCGTGCATCAAGACAGTATATTATTATTAACGACAATATAGTATTAGGGAAAGGATTACCCAACGGACCAGAACAAAAGACAATATGTCTAATGTCTTCGTCCCACCCACCCACCTAATCCATTTTAAAAAAAAAATTGCTCCCTCCGTCCCACCCATGTAATCCATTTCAAAAAAGCTAATCTTACCTTTCTGAATCATGACACGAAATAAAAACTTAAAAAAAAGATGGAAAGAAAAATAAAGTGTGTCTTTAATGAGAATAAACTATTGAAAAAACACCAGAGAATACTTCTCGAAAGGACAAAAAGAAAAAAGTAGGACTGCATTCTATATTTGCGATCTCTCAGATGTGCTGCAACTGGCATAGACCATAGGTGTAAATATTTTGTTGTTTTGGCTTAATTGTTGATGGAAAAAAGTCCACCAACCAGGAGTCAAGAGTCAATCTACCGCTGTTAAATTTCAACTATAGTGCTATTTGGAATTCAGTTTCGCAATCTACCAGAAAAAATCAGCTCGACTAGTTCTTATGCAGTAATTCGTATTACTAACAACAAAGATCGAGTTTTTCAACTTGGGTTTCAAGTATTAAATATAATCCGCTAGGCACCAAGTTCCAGTTGAATCAACAAAAGGATAAATTTGGCAACTCTAGAAAATATATGTATATATGTTTCGATGCAATTGTAGATACAGAGGAAAGAAAGAGCAAAACATAAAGGTTTGGAGAGAGATACTCTACTGCTGCTGCTGAGAAATTTGAAACAAGAAAACACCGAGAAAAAGAAAGAAAAGAAGTAAAATAGAAAAGATTTTGCCTTTCGACATCTGAAGAAGTGTACATTGTATCTTGTAGAGTCTAGAGTTTCCGCAAAATCAACTGAGCACCATATTGTGGTTGGAGTGCGATGATTGTGTGAGGAGCATGTGCATACAATGGAGCAAGCTCCAAAGAGAAGTGCAGTAAAATCATAGCCACTGCCATTTTTGCTTCTAACATGGCAAAATTTTGTCCAAGGCAAATCCAGGGTCCCCAACCAAATGGAAAATAAGCAAGCTGCCCTTTATTTGCCTTCAAAACTCCTTCACTAAATCTCTCTGGATTGAATTCGTTTGCGTCCTCACCCCATAAAGTTGTTGTCATGTTGTAGAACGACAGCAGTCAATAAGAGCTGCCCTCCAGCTGGGAAAATGAGTTCCCTTATTTTAGTTTCTTTGTTAGTCATTCGAGAAAGCACCAACCCTGGTGGATCCAGGCTCAGAACCTCATTCACATAACTTCTTTATAGTTTTAAAAGTTATATATAACCCCCTCATAATTTTAGATTAAAGTGTCGAAATGACAAAAATGATCATCCGTAACAGAATATGTGAAAATATCGAAATTAACCTTGTTTAAAAACTAAAATAGGTGAAGTGACCAAAATATATAAACATAATATGTATGACACTCTAATTCCGTATGATATTGTATTTTACCATATAACTCCCTTATGATTTAATACTTTACCATAGAAAACTGCTTAAATGTATCATATGACTCCATACTTTTCGAATTTCAATCCTCTTACAACCCCAGAAGAAAATAAAGGGATGAGTTTTTACTCTACCAAATTATGCTATAATGCCGCAGGAAGTTATTCAGTTTTCACAAAAGTAGAGTTGAAAAAAAATTACAAAAAAGAGAAAAGCTAGATTGGATTCGGCGAATTCTGGTTGAAAATGGAACTAGAGGAGTTTAATTCATAAAATATTCTAAAATAGAAATTTTTGCCCTCAAGATTTTTTTTTTTCCTTTTCTTTCTTTTATCTGGGGGAGGGGGAGGTTGATAAGCATAGTCTATTCTTATCAACCATTTTCTTGAAATTCTACATGATAAATACCATCCATTGACACCAATATGAAACGATGACCATTGCTTCTGAGACAGGGATAGCAATTATGAAGAATGCTGTTTTGGATGGATAAGAAATTATGAAGAGTGGCACATTCAGTCTCTTCAAGTTCAGTGTAACATCATATAGTTTGATTTCTAGTTTTAAGTCCAAGCTGAATGTAGGACAAAAGAAAAAAAAAATTAAACTGGACCATATGCCAATAGTTGAAGGTAATAATAGTTTTCAGGAAAATCTGCTTAACATTTATCATCCTTGCTGTTTTGTGAACAAGGGATTTTATTCTTATTGTGTACTTCTGTAACATTTATCAGGTGATGTTCCTCATTTGTTGGGGGGTTTGATAACCTCAGTTTAGTATTATTTTTTTTTTCAACCAACAATCATTTGTATGTTATGGATGCTACTTTGATGGAGGCATTTTGAGTTCTGATTTATGTTCAGACTTCTTCCTAGACCGTTTTCCCATCTAAGTAAGGAATAATTAATTTCAATAAATCCATCTCATTAAATTACTCTGCCTCCTGGACATTTAGATTAGATTGTCATGGAGACTTATGAAAGCATTAAAATTTGCGATGGTAAATTTGATGACTAAAATAAAGAGAATGGGAAAGTAATTTAAAGTTGCAGCAAGCATCATTTAGTTTGCTCTTACATGTCCTAAAAAGAGAATAGATTATAATTTAGCTATTTATGTGACCATTTTAGAACCAAAATCATATCTCATTTTGGATGATAGCCTGAGTTCTTGGTAAAGAAAAAAAAGAAAAGGAAAAAGTGAATTATACTTGCTTTTTGTATCATAAAATGTCAATACATAAAGTATAAGCTGAATTACATTTGCCTCCCCATGATGTTCAGATGCTAGCAATTGGCAAACTGCAGTTTTGTCTTTTCATTGAAGCTAAAATTTGTACAAGTACATTACATTACAAACTGCAGGGTTTTTAGACTAAAGATCAAAGCTGCTTGAGTTCTCGCCTACCTCGGTCCAGATAAAACTGAAGGCAACAATGGACTAGCATCATCAACAGCTTCCTGTTCTTGATCAGCAGTTGCCACCATATTAACTACTGATGAATTTGTGAAGTCGAAGTTTAAATTGGTTTCAGCTGCTACTAGACCCTCCAATGCTTTAACTACTAATGACATTGAAGGCCTCTTGGTGAAATCACTCTGCAGACACCATGCACCAATCTTCATCACATCAATAGCTTCCTCCATGTGGATCAGCATATCCTCACTTTTCTTGTCAACAATGTCCTCAAGCCTCTCTTCTAGTGCTTTTCTCTTGAAAAGACTGAGCAGATGGCTATTCTCTCCTGTCATGGACCAATCCACATTCTTCCTCCCACAAATAATTTCCATGATGACAACGCCAAAGCTGTAAACATCAACTTTTTCTGTCATACCTGCAGAGTGCAGCCATTCGGGAGCCAAGTAACCCGGCGTTCCTCTCATCCTTGTAACAACTCTACTTTGATCCTTTTCAAGAAGCTTTGACAATCCAAAATCAGAAACTTTTGCATTGAAATTTTGATCTAAGAGAACGTTTTGGGGTTTTACATCAAAGTGGATTATTTTCTGACAGCATTCTTCATGGAGATAAGCTAATCCCTTAGCAATGTCCAAGATGATTTTTCTTCTTGTATGCCATGGAAGAGGAGATTTTTCTGTACCACCAAATATCCAGGTATCAAGAGATCCATTAGCCATGTATTCATAAATCAGAAGCCTGTGTGACTTTTCAGAGCAATATCCAACAAGTTTCACCAAATTAATATGGTGGATGCTACCTATTGTGTTTACTTCCACTAAAAATGAATCCTTCACCTGGCCAAAACCATCAAGGTATTTAACCGCTATTTTGGTGCCATTGTCAAGTATTCCTTCATAGACAGAACCAAATCCTCCTTGCCCAAGTTTCCTGCTGAAATTTTCTGTTGTTTTTTTCAACATCTCATACGAGTATCTTTTAGGCATTCCTGGTAAGTGGTCAAGCAAATCCATTTCAATTTCCTTCAATTCTTTTAATCTTTTCCTGAAAAGAAAGAGGCAACACCCAACAACGCAAAGCGAAGCAGAAAAAGCTCCTAGAGTCAATACCAACGCAACCTTGCTCTGCCTTGAATTCTTGACGTTAGAAACCTTAACAAACAGGGTTGTGTTGTGAACTGATACTGCGTGATTCTCGTTATTGATGATAGAGAATACTTCATTCAGTAATAAACAACCTCCTTCTGAAGTACCATTGCCATCGTATGCAAATAGAGCTGCTTTACATGAACAGTTGTTCAGGCAGCTATTTTTGCATTCATCTAACCCTGTTCCATGACTGTACAAACTTGATTCAAACGCAAAGTAATATGTATTCTTAAGCTCTAGAAAACTCTGATCTTTGGCGTAGTCACAAGAAATTGGAGTAAGTGCTGAACATCCAAGATTTGGATGCCTAGAATCGATTTGCCTAAAAAAGTTTGACTGATAGTTGGCTGCATCAGGACAACCACATTGCCCATGTTTGCAGACTCCATACTTTCCACATACCGTTGGATATCCACAATCACCAGCTTCTGGACTCAAAAGATCAGCAACCTGTCTCCAATGCATTCCATCCCACTGATAAACCTTTAGATGCCCATCAGGCTCGAACTTCAGGAATTGAGAAGAGGAACTATAAGGAATATCCCATCCATATAATCTTCCTTTGTTGAATTCGAAAGAATGACCCTCATGAAATCTGGATGTATAGTATCTTTGCGGTGGATTGGACTCCATATAAGCCATCAAGCCATCAGGGGTAACAGAAAGACAGAACAAACCTTGACTCATGTTTGATTCTGAAACACTAGCTCTTAATTTTTGCCCTGGAACTAATTTCTGTCCCCAGAGCAATGAGTCAGTAGGATGATCAAAAGATTGCCAAATCGTCTCATTGTTTCTGCCAAAGAGAACAAGGTTTCCTGTGTCTGTCAAGTTTATGCCTGAAACAGGCTTTCCTCTCGTGTTGCTGGACCACACCACGGTGAGATCAAAATTTATCAAAACCAAATCTCCATCTTGCGTGAGTTGCAAAGCAGCATGAGTTGGAACAGGATTGTTTCTGTTAGCAGACCAGACTAGCTGTGGGAATTGCAGATAAGCTGAATTCAAATTTTGGAAAATGAGGACTCCGAAGAGGCATGAGCTACCATCCATATTACAGTAGAAGCCACACATGAACCACGGTCCATCTGTTTTTCTCAAGAGGATTGGTGTCACAGAAGCCATTTCTGTAGTATTCACCATCTGACTAGGGTGATTAGGCCATAAAGTGGAAAGATAGGCAGTTGAACTATAGTTGAGAACTTTGGCACCCAAAAATTTTGAAGAAGAAATTATCAAAAGGCTAGACAGGAGTACAGCTGCATGATATGGTTTGTGCTTGAAAGCCATTTGTTGATTTGTACTGTGCAGATTGTAGAGCAGGTTCTTAGCTAGGAAGAAGATAAAGGTTGGGAAGAAATGAACGAGTAAGCACCTCAAATGATTACATGGGGAGCACAAAAATGCTAGTCAGAGCAATCTCAATCAGAACAGGAAGACACAGAGCTATTCATCCTTTACACCACCGAAAGAGTAGGCGACTTGGAATATCATTCGAGCTGTCCACTTAATTTCTTTATAGTTTATTTATTTATTTTTAAATTTAAGACAAGTTCAGTGGGATCTATTAATTATAGGATGGTAACCCCAAAAAAAAAAAAGAAATTTTGGTTGAAAAGGGTCTAGAGGAGTTTAATTTTACAAATTGCCGAAATAGAAAATTTGCCATAGAGCTTTCTTTTGGGGTGTATCATTTCCCAAATTATACAACTATTTAATTCCAGAGAAGCCATCTAACAACATAATTATGCCGTTCTGACATCTGCATATTTAAACTAGATTGTCATGAGATTTATGAATGCATAAAAACTTGTGATGGTGAATTTGAAGACTGAGGAATAAAACCAAACTATATTTGCAACAATTTAGGTTAGGATGGGATGGTAATATAAAGTTGCAGCAAGCATCATTTAGCTTGCTCTTACAAGTGCCGAAAGAGAATAATAGCATTAGCTATTTGTATAACCATTTGAGAACCAAATTCATCTTGCATTGTGGATAATACCCTGATATCTTGATGAAGAAAAACAAGTGGAAAAAGCAATATGCACCTGAATCATACAGCATAAAGTTAAATTGAGCACAACATCTCATTGTTTCTGAAGTATAAAAATATTGGCACCCAGCTCCAGGAAACAAGATGTTGTGCCTTTTGTATCACCAAATATCAGTACATAAACCACAAGCTGAACTAGAGATTTGCCTTCCCATAATGTTCAGACGGTAACAATTGGAAAACTGCAGCTGGATCTCTAAATATAAAAGTCTGTACATTACTGTGTGCAAGATTTTTGGCTAAAGATCATAGACTCTTTAGCTCTTGCCTACCTCGGTCCAGATAAAACTGAAGGCAACAATGGAGTAGCATCATCAACAGCTTCCTTTTCTTCAGCAGCAGTTGTCACCATGTTGACTACTGATGAATTTGTGAAGTCGTAGTTTATATTGGTTTCAGCAGTCACCAAACCTTCCAATGCTTTAACTACCAGGGACATTGAAGGCCTCCTGGTCATATCACTCTGCAGACACCATGCAGCAATCTTCATCATATCAATAGCTTCCTCCATGTGGATCAGCATATCCTCACTTTTCTTGTCAACAATGTCCTGAAGTCTCTCTTCGAGTGATTTTCTCTTGAAATCACCGAGCAGGTGACTATTCTCCCCTGTCACTGACCAATCCACATTCTTCCTCCCACAAATAATTTCCATGATGACAACGCCAAAGCTGTAAACATCAACTTTTTCTGTCATACCTGCAGAGTGCAGCCATTCGGGAGCCAAGTAACCCGGCGTTCCTCTCATCCTTGTAACAACTCTACTTTGATCCTTTTCAAGAAGCTTTGACAATCCAAAATCAGAAACTTTTGCATTGAAATTTTGATCTAAGAGAACGTTTTGGGGTTTTACATCAAAGTGGATTATTTTCTGATAGCACTCTTCATGGAGATAAGCTAATCCCTTAGCAATGTCCAAGATGATTTTTCTTCTTGTATGCCATGGAAGAGGAGATTTTTCTGTACCACCAAATATCCAGGTATCAAGAGATCCATTAGCCATGTATTCATAAATCAGAAGCCTGTGTGACTTTTCAGAGCAATATCCAACAAGTTTCACCAAATTAATATGGTGAATGCTACCTATTGTGTTTACTTCCACTAAAAATGAATCCTTCACCTGGCCAAAACCATCAAGGTATTTTACTGCTATTTTGGTGCCATTGTCAAGTATTCCTTCATAGACAGAACCAAATCCTCCTTGCCCAAGTTTCCTGCTGAAATTTTCTGTTGTTTTTTTCAACATCTCATACGAGTATCTTTTAGGCATTCCTGGTAAGTGGTCAAGCAAATCCATTTCAATTTCCTTCAATTCTTTTAATCTTTTCCTGAAAAGAAAGAGGCAACACCCAACAACGCAAAGCGAAGCAGAAAAAGCTCCTAGAGTCAATACCAACGCAACCTTGCTCTGCCTTGAATTCTTGACGTTAGAAACCTTAACAAACAGGGTTGTGTTGTGAACTGATACTGCGTGATTCTCGTTATTGATGATAGAGAATACTTCATTCAGTAATAAACAACCTCCTTCTGAAGTACCATTGCCATCGTATGCAAATAGAGCTGCTTTACATGAACAGTTGTTCAGGCAGCTATTTTTGCATTCATCTAACCCTGTTCCATGACTGTACAAACTTGATTCAAACGCAAAGTAATATGTATTCTTAAGCTCTAGAAAACTCTGATCTTTGGCGTAGTCACAAGAAATTGGAGTAAGTGCTGAACATCCAAGATTTGGATGCCTAGAATCGATTTGCCTAAAAAAGTTTGACTGATAGTTGGCTGCATCAGGACAACCACATTGCCCATGTTTGCAGACTCCATACTTTCCACATACCGTTGGATATCCACAATCACCAGCTTCTGGACTCAAAAGATCAGCAACCTGTCTCCAATGCATTCCATCCCACTGATAAACCTTTAGATGCCCATCAGGCTCGAACTTCAGGAATTGAGAAGAGGAACTATAAGGAATATCCCATCCATATAATCTTCCTTTGTTGAATTCGAAAGAATGACCCTCATGAAATCTGGATGTATAGTATCTTTGAGGTGGATTGGACTCCATATAAGCCAACAAGCCATCGGGGGTAACAGAAAGAGAGAACAAACCTTCACTCATGTTTGATTCTGAAACACTAGCTCTTAATTTCTGCCCTGGAATTAATTTCTGTCCCCAGAGCAACGAGTCGGTAGGATGATCAAAAGATTGCCAAATGGTCTCGTTATTTTTTCCAAAGAGCACAAGGTTTCCTGTTTCAGTCAAGTTTAATCCTGAAACAGGCTTTCCTCCCGTGTTGCTGGACCAGACTACAGTGTGATCAAAATTTTTCAAAACCAAATCTCCATCTTGCGTGAGTTGCAAAGCAGCATGAGTTTGAACAGGAGTGTTTCTATTAGCAGACCAGACTAGTTGTGGGAATTGCAGATAAGTTGTATTCAAATTTTGGAAAATAAGGACTCCAAAGAGGCATGACCTACCATCCATTTTACAGTAGAAGCCGCACATGAACCACGGTCCATTTGTTTTTCTCAAAAGGATTGGTGTCACAAAAGCCAATTCTGTATTATTGACCATCTGACTGGGGTGATTAAGCCATGAAGTGGAAAGAGAGGCAGCTGAATTATAGTTGAGAGCTTTGACACATAAAAATTGTGACGAAGAAATTATCAGAAGGCTAGACAAGAGCATAGCTGCATGATATGGGGTGTGCTTTAAAGCCATTGCTTGCTATGTATTATGCAGATTATAGAGTAGCTTCTTAGCAAGGAAAAAGATAAAGAGTGGGACGAAATGAATGAATAAGCCCCTGCAAATATTGGTGCTGAGTGGGAAGAAATGAAATAATGAATGAATAAGCCCCTCAAAATTTTTGTGTTGAGTGGGAAGAAATGAATGAATATTACCTCAAATCTTTACTTTACAGAAGGAGCACATCACTGCTAGTTAGTCTATCTCAATCTGGACAGGAAGATAATAATCAACAGACCCATTCATCTTTCACCCCACCAAACATATGTTCTTTCCACAAGCTGGTCTACGTGAGATTTTTCCAGTAAAGAAAAGAAGTTGAATTGAAGATAACCAATTAGAAAGCGATGTCATCCGGGAAAGTCATAAGAAGTTTCTTGAAAATATTTTCTGGAAAATAAAATAAATGAACAGGTCCTAAAGCAGCCAGCTCACTTTACTTGTTAGCACCAATTAGACAACATTTTTGTTGACTTTTTTTCTAGGGATAATTGCAGAAACCTCCCCTGAGGTTTCTGACATTTGCACTGACCTCCCCTGTGGTTTGAAAAATTATACTGACCTCCCTTGAGGTTACTAATCCTTTGCAAATTTAGTCCAAACGATTAAAATATTATTTTAGGGAGTGAAATTAGAATTTTGTACCAGATTTGCCCTTTGTACTACATGTCCAATGAATGACAAAGTACTATAAATTAATTAATAATTAATAAACTTTAAGGAGTATAATTTATGAGCAAACACGCATTACTCATTTAAAATACCGGCTCTTTACGGGTATTTTACTTTTAAACATTTAATTTGTGATAAATATATCAATATTTGTAAGTAAAATTCAAAAAGTGTTACAGTAATATTCTTGTAAAAAGGAAATCGATAGGTTATTTATTTAATATAAATTAAATATTTTTTAAAAAAAAGAAATGACCCATAAAGTATTAATTTTTTATGACTTTCATCCATTACTGTTGGGTGTCAAACCAGCAAAAATAAAATTCCTACTCTTAAGTCACGAATTAAGTCCACTATGGTACTGGAGCAGGGACTTAGGCTGTGCAATGGGTTACTAGCTTCACCCTGGTGCCAGAGTTTGCTTGATCCGATATACCAAAGTGTATTAATTACGTGAAAGACAAAATTCGAATATAGCAGCGAGCAGGGTCGAATCCACAGGGACTTGGGAATTTATTTTGAATGAATGTAACATTAAATAAAAATGGGGGAAGTTGATATGGAACTGTCTAATTTAATTGCTCAAATTAAAAATATAAAGTAAATTGACGGAAGGAAAATCTCTAGTCAAAGGTATAATCTCCACTTATGGTTCGAATCACTGATCACAGATGCAGAGATAAAATCTTTCATTTACAAATAAACTGGTTATGGTTGTCAACAAGCTCTGACAACCTGCCTAACCTTACTGATTCGATAACCACAACAAGCTCTGTAGTTATTGCCCTAGCCAATTAAGCAGTCCTAAACACGCTCTTAGGATTTAACCTATTGACAGCATTAATCATTAGACTGGCCACCAATTATAACCAACAAACACACACGCTCGGTTTATTTAGGCTATATCATATATTTCCGCAACAACGACTCAAAAGTTTCTACTACAATTGAATCATATCACTTGCCACATGCACTAAAATTACCCAACAATTACGGATTGAGCACTCTTAGATGGCTGTTAATTACTCACACAATTAAACAGTGATCAAGTATTTAATTGCAAGAAATAATCATATGCATAAGTGAACAGGAAATATATAAACACTTGCAAATTAAAGAACGTAGGGAAATCAATTCGATCTCACAGTTTTGTCGAACCAAAGCTTCGATTTAACCTCTGACTAGATGAAGAAATTAGCCACTCCTCATAGTTGAATTGCAGCCAAAAGTATTGGATTGCGAAGGCATTGCGTTTTTACTAGAAAGCAAGGAATAAAAGATGTTTTTCCCGTTGGGGAATATTGTCGAACACCTGGCGTGTGTCAGAGGCCAGTCCAGAGAAAGGAAACTAGAACTAAACTAAAAAGCTAAACTAGAGGTCCCCCCTTGCTTCTGTACGTCCTCTCCTTAAAAAGCCAAAAGTAAGATGACTAAAAGCTATCTCCGGTGGTCCCCACACATGTGGACAAAGTCTCCAAAATTACTCCTTCTTCCAAGTCTCTCTACGTTGCTTTCTTTTAAGAGCCCAAATGACTTATAGCTTTGTGGTCCCCACCAATCCAAGGCCTAAGGATTGAAGCCCTTAGAAGTCTCCATATTCTCCATAAAGTCCCTCCTTTTTGGTAGTTTTCTGCTTCATTCCTGAAATTAAGTCCCGATACCAAATATGAGTAAATATCAGCAATTAACACAATATTTGTCAGGGATAGAAGGGAAAATTAATAATTAAAATACCAACAATTAACACCCTATCAATTCCCCCCACACCTAAACCATGCTTGTCCTCAAGCATGAGAACAAGAAACAAACACCAATATTTGATAGTGGCTATTGCTCTATCCAACAAATTGCCAAGATACCAAGAAAAATAATATTCAAGCATCAATGGTCAAGTCCAAGAAACATCACTCCGGTTAGCTTCTAAACCACAAATGCCTCTAATTCCAGGTTAACTAATCTAAGAAAAAGGAATGACACACAACAGTTATCAGCAAATGGTCCAACTATTAACCAAAATCTCAACATTAAATCCATAATTCGGCAAGCTGACTTTTATTACACACTAACACAACCTTCAACTTTTTTTCACATTTTTTCTACTTTTCTCTCCTTTTTTTTTTCTTTCAATAGTAACAAAAGACTTAGTCGCTAGCCATTTGAGCCTTTTGACGCGAACTCCAACATTGGCCAGATGAAGGAGCCCGGTTACTCAGCTTCTATCGCCACGTGACCACGTACTCATAGAAGTTACTACCTTTTGACGCGAGAATCAACACTTTTAGGTGCAGATCCCCGGTTACTCAGTAGTAACTAATAGCGGAGTACAGTCAAGTTTATTCATAGTTAAAAATCACAAAAACTCAATATAACACAAAAACCAAAAGAAAACTTGCATCAGCTAGCCTCATTTTCAAACATGGAGAACTAAAGTTAATAACCGGACCAATTCACACGAAAATGCCAATAATCATTCCCTATGCCTAGGAAAGTTAACCAAAAATTATAAGAGTAAAACAATCATTGATATTCACCAAAGAGATGTTTTTGGATTCAACCACATTAACTTGGTACCCTTTTATTATTAAAACTTGGCAATAGCAGAAATAAAGGCAACAATCCAACATCAAACTTGGCATCACATACGAGCTAATCACTAAAAAGAAGAAAAAGAAAATGAATGAAAGACACTAGCACCATAACTGCTCCCCCCACACCTAAATCCTACATTGTCCTCAATGTGACAAATAAAAAGCAAAAGTGAAGCAAAAGTGAGAGGGAAAGCAACCACACTTCCCTGAAATCGGGGCATAGTGAAGGGCGAGGTGGAAACGGAGGTGCAAAGCCTGTAAGAAACAGAGACTGCGCCAAATCATGTGCCATGCCGGCGACATTGGCATCGACGTTGACCATCCGAGCCTCCAAAGTCTGAACCTGGAAAACTAAGAAGAGAGGAAGAAATGAGCTGAAATCGCGTTTCTGAAGCCTTTGTTGGGACACATAAAACGCGATTGAAAACGCGCCTTCAACTCGCGTTTTATAAGTCGCGTTTCCTTCACAAATCTTGCAGGAATGAAAACGCGATTGAAAACGCGCCTTCAACTCGCGTTTTATAAGTCGCGTTTTGTGCACAAATCTCGCAGGAGTGAAAACGCGATTGAAAACGCGCCTTCAACTCGCGTTTTCTAGTCGCGTTTCACTGTGGCTTTCGGACGATTCTCATTGTGAGCTTCCTGCACGTCATCACGCGGGCACGTCAAAACTGAAGGGCACCTATAAATCGGCAAAAACGAAAACTGAAACCCAAAATTAGTCGAATTCAAGGAGAACACCTCTAAACTACCACACGGAATTGAACAAACAATTAAAATGAACAATTGGGTTGCCTCCCAAAAGCGCCTTTCTTTAAAGTCTTTGGCTAGACAAAATAATGCTTCAATCAGAGAGTTCAGGCACTGCAAGGGTCACCTCCTCAACATTATTAACTTGAAATCCTTCATAAAAAGGTTTGAGACGATGACCATTAACCTTAAAAATCTTGTCAGTGTGAAGACTTTGAATTTCTACTGCACCATGAGGAAACACATTAGTCACAATAAAAGGTCCAATCCAACGAGAACGCAATTTACCAGGAAAAAGTTTAAGTCTAGAGTGAAAAAGAAGTACTTTTTGACCAATACAAAAAATTTTCCTTGAAATTGCTTTATCATGAAATGCTTTTGTCTTCTCCTTATAAATGCAAGAACTCTCATATGCATCATTTCGGATTTCCTCCAACTCTTGCAATTGCAACTTCCTGTGTTCTCCAGATTCATCCATCCGCATATTATAATTTTTAACTGCCCAATATGCCCTATGTTCCAATTCCACAGGTAGATGACAAGGTTTGCCAAAAATTAATCGGTAAGGAGACATACCTATGGGGGTCTTAAAAGCTGTACGGTAAGCCCAAAGTGCATCATCTAAGCGCAAACTCCAATCCTTTCTATTGGGATTCACCGTCTTTTCAAGTATCGACTTGATTTCTTTATTGGAGATTTCTGCTTGACCACTAGTCTGCGGATGATAGGACGTAGAAACCCGGTGAGTGACGCCATATTTCTTCAACAATGCTTCCATTACTCGATTGCAGAAGTGTGTCCCTCGGTCACTGATAATTGCTCTTGGCGTGCCATACCTGACAAAAATATGAGATTTAATAAAATCAACTACAACCTTAGCATTGTCAGTCCTAGTTGCCTTAGCCTCTATCCACTTTGAGACATAATCAACTGCAAGTAATATATACATATTACCAAAAGAGGAAGGAAATGGACCCATAAAATCTATACCCCATATATCGAAAATTTCACAAACCAGTATAGGAGTAAGAGGCATTTGATCTCTATGGCTTAAATTACCTGTCTTTTGACAATTTGCACATGATTTACAAAATAAGTATGCATCACTAAACAAAGTTGGCCAAAATAAACCACACTCTAAAACCTTTCTTGCAGTTCGCTTAGGGCCAAAATGTCCACCACACGCATATGAGTGACAGAAAGATAAAATTGATGGAACCTCTTCTGTAGACACACACCTGCGAATAATTTGATCAGAACAATATTTCCACAAGTATGGTTCGTCCCACACATAATATTTAACATCACTTTTAATTTTTTCCTTTTGAGCTCTAGACAAATCATTAGGTAGCGTTCTAGTAACCAGATAATTCACTAAATCAGCATACCAGGGAGTTGTCTTTTGAACTACAAAAAGATGCTCATCTGGAAAATTATCCTTCAAGGGAGCAGGTCCTTCACTATTGATCAAACGACTGAGATGATCAGCAACCATATTTTCGGCACCCCTTTTGTCTTTAATTTCCAAATTAAATTCTTGCAATAGGAGAATCCACCTTATAAGTCGTGGTTTGGCCTCTTTCTTGTTGAGCAAATATTTCAAAGCTGCATGGTCAGAATAAATAATGACTTTAGTGCCAAGTAAATAAGAACGGAATTTTTCTAAAGCAAAAACAATAGCTAAAAGCTCCTTTTCCGTAGTCGAATAATTGCACTGGGCACCATTCAAGGTCCTCGAGGTATAATAAATGACATAAGAAGCTCTGCCCTCCTTCTGGCCAAGTACTGCACCAACAGCAAAATTGCTGGCATCACACATTATCTCGAAAGGAAGACTCCAGTTTGGTGGTCGAACCACTGGTGCTGAAGTCAATGATCCCTTGAGCGTGTCAAATGCACTCTTGCAATTATCATCAAAATGAAATACCACATCCTTTTGAAGTAATTTGCATAGAGGATGGGATATCTTTGAAAAATCTTTGATGAAACGCCTATAAAAACCTGCATGGCCAAGAAAAGAGCGAACTTCCCGCACACTTGCAGGGTAAGGTAAACATTTGATAATTTCTACCTTAGCCTTATCTACCTCAATTCCTTTTGCAGATACCACATGGCCTAAAATTATGCCTTGATCCACCATAAAATGGCATTTCTCATAATTTAAAACAAGATTAGTCTCAATGCACCTTTTAAGAATTTTTGTGAGGTTAGTTAAACATTCATCAAAAGAATTACCATAGACAGTAAAATCATCCATAAACACTTCTATGATATTCTCCACATAATCAGAAAATATACTAACCATACACCTTTGGAATGTAGCAGGCGCATTACAAAGACCAAAAGGCATTCGTCTATAGGCAAATGTACCAAAAGGGCAAGTAAATGTGGTTTTCTCTTGATCTTCAGGCGCCACTGGAATTTGTAGAAAACCTGAAAAACCATCAAGACAGCAATAATGAGATTTTCCTGCCAACCTTTCCAACATCTGATCAATAAAAGGCAATGGAAAATGATCTTTACGAGTTAATGCATTTAATTTTCTAAAATCGGTACAAACTCTCCACCCATTTTGAACTCGAGTGGGCACTAACTCACCTTTAGGATTTTCAATAACAGTAATTCCTGTCTTTTTAGGAACTACTTGAACAGGACTTACCCACTTACTATCCGAAATGGGATAGATTATACCTGTGTCAAGAAGTTTTAAAACTTCTTTCTTCACTACCTCCATCATTGGTGGGTTCAATCTCCGTTGAGCCTCTCTCGAAGGCTTAGCACCATCTTCTAACAAGATGCGATGCATGCAAGTGGCTGGACTTAATCCTTTTATGTCAGCCACTGTCCATCCTATTGCCTCCTTGTGGTCCTTCAACACCCGAATTAGTTTTTCTTCCTCTAAAGCAGTCAATTTACTGGAAATTATTACTGGGAGTGTATCTCCATCTCCCAAGAATGCATACTTTAAATTATCCGGTAACTGCTTTAATTCCACCTTCGGGGCTTGCACAATAGATGGCAAAAGCTGTGAATGAGACAGAGGTAATTCCAAGTAAGACACATTGGAAAATTCTGGACAAAGAGAATTCAATTCAAAAATAACTTCCTGCAATTCAAAAGGAAAAACAAACTTCCCTTTTATCTTTTGCAAATTTTCCTGACAGAGACCAGTAGAAATAGCAACCTTCAACGCATCGTCATTATTAAATTCAAAATTTTGCTGCGCTAAAGAATCAATTACATCTATAACAAAAATTGAATGAGATTCACCAGGATATTTCATGGCATCATAAATATTAAATTTAATAACATCACCATCAAATTCCATAGTCAATGTGCCAGTGAAAACATCAATTTTTGTTCTAGCAGTTTTCAAAAATGGTCTCCCTAACAGTATTGGAGATGAATTAGAATTATCATCCTCCATATCAAGCACATAAAAATCTGCAGGAAAAATCAAATTATCAATTTGCACTAAAATATCCTCCAAAACTCCATCAGGATAGGCATTTGATCGATCAGCCAGTTGAATTATTACGCCCGTCTCTTTTAAAGGCCTAATGTTCATCAAATTATAAATAGAACGAGGCATAACATTTATCGAAGCACCCAAATCCAACATAGCTTTTTCAATTTTAATATTACCTATTTTGCAAGGGACAGTAAACATACCTGGGTCCTTGCATTTAGGAGGCAATTTTTTCTGCAAAACTGCCGAAACATTTTCTCCCATATGCACTTTCTCGTTTCCTTTCAACTTTTTCTTACCAGTGCATAATTCCTTCAAAAATTTAGCATATCTAGGAATTTGCTTAATTGCATCTAAAAGAGGGATATTTACCTCAACTTTTCGAAAAGTGTCCAAAATCTCCTGTTCGTGCTCTTGCTTTTTGGACTTTGCCAGTCGACTAGGAAATGGAGGCGGAGGTGTAACCACTTGTGTTGATTTTTCTCCAAAATCTGGTTGTTCCAAGGCTCTAGGTTGAGACACATTCCCCTCTTTTTCGAGCTCTTCCTCGATTGCTTGTTCAGAAATTTTCTTGCTCGGCTCAGGCAACTCTTTGCCACTTCTTAATGTGATGGCACTAGCATTTTGCTTGGGGTTGACAATTGTCTGCGAAGGTAGCTTTCCAGATAATTGGGATTCCAATCTATTGACTGTGGAAGCTAACTGGCTCATTTGATTCTCCAAATTATGAATGCTAGTTTTCGTCTCCTGTTGAAATTGTTGAGTGTTAGTAGCCAAAGATTTCACAATATCCTCAAGTGACATACCTGATTTAGGAGCAGGTTGTTGCTGTGAAAGTTGAGGTCTAGGTTGATATTGTGACTGATGTGAAAATCCTGGTGGCCTTACTGCATAATTAAAATTAGGATGATCCCTCCATCCTGGATTATAGGTGTTTGCATAGGGATCATACCGTCTCTGAGGTGGTCCTGGAAATCCAACTGCATTAGCCTGCTCAGTCGAATCATCTTGGAGTGTGGGGCACATATCTGTTGGATGACTCGAACCATAGCAGATTCCACATGTTTTCAATTGCTGCATTTGTCCTATAGCTAACTTTTCAACCAAAGAAGTTAGACAATCTAATCTTTGCTCTATTGTAGAATTACTTACCTCATTGACTCTACGAGTCGTGTTATCCTGCCTGTCTCCAAATTGTTGAGCATTTGCAGCCATACTCGATATCAAATTTCTTGCCTCCGTGGGTGTTTTATTCACTAAGGAGCCCCCACTGGCAGCATCAATAATTCTTCTGTCAGTTTGGGACAGACCCTCATAAAAATACTGGATGAGGAGTTGGTCAGGAATTTGATGATGAGGACAACTAGCACATAGTTGCTTGAATCTTTCCCAATATTCATGTAGAGTCTCTCCATTGAATTGTCGAATTCCACAGATGTCTTTCCTAATGCTTGCAGCTCGGGATGCAGGAAAGAATTTTTCTAGAAAATGCTTCTTCATGTCTGTCCATGTGGATATTGACCCAGAGGGCAGATAATAGAGCCAATCCTTAGCTTTATCGGCTAAGGAAAATGGAAAGGCTCTTAATTTAATTTGCTCCTCTGTGACTCCCTGAGGTTTCATTGTCGAGCAAACCACATGGAATTCTTTGAGATGCTTGTGGGGATCTTCACCTGGTAAGCCATGAAAAGAAGGAAGTAAATGGATTAGTCCAGATTTTAACTCAAATGCAACCTCTAATGTAGGATAAGTAATGCATAGAGGCTGTTGATTTAAATCTGGTGCAGCCAATTCTCTCAATGTCCGTTCATTAGCCATGGTGCTATCTATCTCTTCCGTCTCACTAAATGAATCCACAAAATCTACTACTGAATTATGTCCAGTAGATGAGGAGGATGCCTCTGCTCGTTCTCTTGTTGCTTTTCTCAATGCACGAGCAGTTTTCTCTATCTCAGGATTATATTGCAGTTCACCTGTACGAGAAGATCTAGGCATAAACCAGTAACAATAAAAATAAAAATAAAAAATAAACAAAGAAAATATAATTCAAAGAAAATAAATTTATTTTGACACCAAGTCCCCGGCAACGGCGCCAAAATTTGTTGGGTGTCAAATCAGCAAAAATAAAATTCCTACTCTTAAGTCACGAATTAAGTCCACTATGGTACTGGAGCAGGGACTTAGGCTGTGCAATGGGTTACTAGCTTCACCCTGGTGCCAGAGTTTGCTTGATCCGATATACCAAAGTGTATTAATTACGTGAAAGACAAAATTCGAATATAGCAGCGAGCAGGGTCGAATCCACAGGGACTTGGGAATTTATTTTGAATGAATGTAACATTAAATAAAAATGGGGGAAGTTGATATGGAACTGTCTAATTTAATTGCTCAAATTAAAAATATAAAGTAAATTGACGGAAGGAAAATCTCTAGTCAAAGGTATAATCTCCACTTATGGTTCGAATCACTGATCACAGATGCAGAGATAAAATCTTTCATTTACAAATAAACTGGTTATGGTTGTCAACAAGCTCTGACAACCTGCCTAACCTTACTGATTCGATAACCACAACAAGCTCTGTAGTTATTGCCCTAGCCAATTAAGCAGTCCTAAACACGCTCTTAGGATTTAACCTATTGACAGCATTAATCATTAGACTGGCCACCAATTATAACCAACAAACACACACGCTCGGTTTATTTAGGCTATATCATATATTTCCACAACAACGACTCAAAAGTTTCTACTACAATTGAATCATATCACTTGCCACATGCACTAAAATTACCCAACAATTACGGATTGAGCACTCTTAGATGGCTGTTAATTACTCACACAATTAAACAGTGATCAAGTATTTAATTGCAAGAAATAATCATATGCATAAGTGAACAGGAAATATATAAACACTTGCAAATTAAAGAACGTAGGGAAATCAATTCGATCTCACAGTTTTGTCGAACCAAAGCTTCGATTTAACCTCTGACTAGATGAAGAAATTAGCCACTCCTCATAGTTGAATTGCAGCCAAAAGTACTGGATTGCAAAGGCATTGCGTTTTTACTAGAAAGCAAGGAATAAAAGATGTTTTTCCCGTTGGGGAATATTGTCGAACACCTGGTGTGTGTCAGAGGCCAGTCCAGAGAAAGGAAACTAGAACTAAACTAAAAAGCTAAACTAGAGGTCCCCCCTTGCTTCTGTACGTCCTCTCCTTAAAAAGCCAAAAGTAAGATGACTAAAAGCTATCTCCGGTGGTCCCCACACATGTGGACAAAGTCTCCAAAATTACTCCTTCTTCCAAGTCTCTCTACGTTGCTTTCTTTTAAGAGCCCAAAATGACTTATAGCTTTGTGGTCCCCACCAATCCAAGGCCTAAGGATTGAAGCCCTTAGAAGTCTCCATATTCTCCATAAAGTCCCTCCTTTTTGGTAGTTTTCTGCTTCATTCCTGAAATTAAGTCCCGATACCAAATATGAGTAAATATCAGCAATTAACACAATATTTGTCAGGGATAGAAGGGAAAATTAATAATTAAAATACCAACAATTAACACCCTATCAATTACATGAGTAAAGTATTCGCTCTTTATGTGCATTTTATTCATTTAATTTATGTTAAATATATAAATGTTTGTAACTAAAATTGAAAAAGTGTTATATTAATATTTTTATAGAAGAGAGATTGATAGGTTTTGTATTTAACAAAAATTAAATATTTGAAAGTAAATACAAATCTAAATTTGAGCGTAAATATGTGTATTAAATTACATATTTGAAAGTAAAATACCCGTAAAGAACCGGTACTTTAAATAGTTACCGGCTCTTTATGGGCAAGCACACATTACTCATTTAAAGTACCGGCTTTTTACGGGTATTTTACTTTCAAATATTTAATTTATGATAAATATATCAATGTTTGTAAGTAAAATTCAAAAAGTGTTACAGTAATATTCTTGCAAAAAGGAAATCGATAGGTTATTTATTTAATATAAATTAAATATTAAAAAAAAGAAATGGCCCATAAAGTATTAATTCTTTATGACTTTCATCTATTATATGAGTAAAGTATTGGCTCTTTTTGGGCATTTTTTTCTGAATCATTTAATTTATGTTAAATACATAAATATTTGTAACGAAAATTGAAAAAGTGTTATATTAATATTTTTACGAAAGAGAGATTGGTAGTTTTTGTATTTAACAAAAATTAAATATTTGAAAGTAAATATAAATCTTTATTTGAGCGTAAATATTTGTATTAAATTAAATTTTTGAAATTAAAATACCCATAAAGAGCCGGTACTTTAAATAGGTAATGTATATTTGCCGATAAACTATACTCCTTAAAGTTTATTAATTGTTAATTGATTTGTAATACTTTGTCATTCATTGGACATGTAGTACAAAGGACAAATTTGGTAAAAAAAATTATAATTTCACTCCCTAAAACAACATTTTAATCGTTTGGACTGAATTTGCAAAGAATTAGTAACCTCAGGGGAGGTCAGTGTAATTTTTCAAACCACAAGGGAGGTCAGTATAATTTTTCAAACCACAGGAGAGGTCAGTGCAAATGTCAGAAACCTCAGGAGAGGTTTCTGCAATTATCCCTTTTTTCTATATTCTAATTAGCGTCGCTAAGTGATTAGCTTTGTTTGATTGGCAGCTCATTGACTGCTGGATCTGATGATCACTAGCCTTGTTTACTAGTTGGATTTCGCATGAAAAGAAGTTGTAAGGTGTATCTACTGTTGCTATTGAAATTATTTGTGTTTACCTTTCAAAAGAGAGTAAATATGCATTTATACTTACTAAGAAAGCAAAGAGTTTGGAGCAGACAAATAATTGTGAGTAGGGCAAAAATAAGTATCAAAATGTCTTCATTGTCTTTCCTAAAAGTAGTTCATAACAACAATTTTCATATAAAATGTATTGCATCTATTTAATGATTAATACCACATAAAAAATCACATAATAATAATAATAGTACAGTGATTTTTTTTTCTTTTGGAAAAAAAAATACAAGAAACCTCTTATATAAAGCAGCTCACAGACCTATAATTTTATAACTTATAAAATTTGTTGTTTTATTAAAAAACAAAATCTACTCCACTCTATTGAAAAAAGTTACGCCTGTTTTAATTTATGTTAATTCAGCAACGCAATTACTCTGTATTTTCACTTTTGTTGAAAAAAAAATCACAAAATTCATTTTTACTGATGTAGCAGGCCATTGCTTTGAATTTTGTAACATTTTATTTCCATTAAATTACAAAACTAATTGTATTTACACTTATTTCTAGGCAACGTATAATTGAAAATTTCTCAAAATTGCACGGGTCATAAAGAGGAGCACAACTAAAAATTTCTCAAAATTACTTGGGTAATAGAAGAATTATTTGGGGGCAGTGCTTTGTTTTAGCCCCTTTCCCTTCATAAGAGGAGAAACAAAAGAGACTGCTACTATTTAGAAGGAGAAAGAATAACACTTGATACTCTCCGCTCCAATTCTTGGTACAATGCTTCATAATATTCCACTGTTAGATCAATTTCGGCATGAATGAATTTAACTCGTATAAGAAAACACTGAATATGAAAGCTGGATCATTTGTTCTCGGATCCCAGTTTCCTACCTTGGTCCTGACAAAACTGATGGCAGCACGGTAGTAGCAACACCATTACCTGCAGTAACTCCTGTTAATGCAATGGAGGAGTGTTAGAACCATACACTAAGTTGCTTTCAACTTCCATTGTTCCCTCCAAGACCTTAACCACATCTGACATTGAAGGCCTCATCCTGTAATCACCTTGCAGGCACCATGCAGCAGCCTTATCATAATTTCTACTACTAGGGATCCATGCAACTGCATATCTTTGTTGTCTTTATCACCGTTTTCTGCTTTTCTCTTGAAAAGACCAAGCAAATGCGCATCATCTTCAGACTGACACCTATCCAAATTCTTCCTGCCGCACAAGATTTCAGGACCATGACACCAAAACTGTAGACATCTACTTTCTCTGTAATCACGGAGCTCAACCATTCTGGAGCCATAGTGTTCCTCTCAATGTTGTTGCTACTTGGCTCTGGTCTTTGTCAATCAATTTTGACAATCCAAAATCAGATATCTTTGCACTAAAGTTCTCATCCAAAAGAGTGTTCTGGGGCTTGATGTCCAAGTGGACTATTTTCTGCTTGCATTCTTCATGAAGATACGCCAGTCCTTTTGCATCATCTAAGATGATGTCCTTTCTCAAAAGCAATCCAAGTGTGTCCTCTTTGTTTGTACAAAAAATCCATTTATCCAAGGATCCATTTTGCATATAGTCATAGACTAGAAATCTGTATGACGTTTCTGCACTGAAACCAATCAGTCTTACCAAATTGACATGGTGAATTCTCCCAGTGGTCTCAACTTCTGCTAAGAACGACTTCTTTGCAAGGCCTAATCCACCCAAGAACTTCACCGCTATTTTCTCTCCGTTTTTTAGAGTTCCTTTGTAGATGGATCCGAAGCCTCTGGCTCCAAGTTCATCACTGAAGTTATTTGTCATGGCTTTCAAATCTACATATGAGAATCTTAAGAGCATCCCTGGCACTTGATTCAAATGAACTTCATCATATTCCTGAATTTTCATGAACTTTACTAAAAGCATGAAGCAAGCCAATTTTCATGAACATGAGTAGGGTCACCAGTCAAACTTGGGCGCCAATAATGAAAGTTTATCTATTCGAGCTGATTTTAGTTCTCAACTATACATATTTCTTTCCAAGTCAATTCTTTGATAAGAATTGCTACTGGTGAGTACTATAATCCTCTCTTGGCCAACTTCGCAAAACTGCACGAA